>NW_027100728.1:262446-308344 GCF_040412425.1 Macrobrachium rosenbergii
CCTACCTTTCAAAATCTCCATCAAATTTCTCTGTATACCTTGTCTCTCCTTTAAATTTCTCAGCTTGTATGTCCAGTAAATTTCCCAATAAGTTGCATATGAAATAGCATATCTCCATCAAATTTTGCTGCTTCTTTCCCATCAAATTTTGCTGCTTCTTTCCCAACATTCCTACCTTTCAAAAATCTCCATCAAATTTCTCTGTATACCTTGTCTCTCCTTTAAATTTCTCAGCTTGTATGTCCAGTAAATTTCCCAATAAGTTGCATATGAAATAGCATATCTCCATCAAATCTTCTTTCCATCAAATTTTGCTGCTTCTTTCCCAACATTCCTACCTTTCAAAAATCTCCATCAAATTTCTCTGTATACCTTGTCTCTCCTTTAAATTTCTCAGCTTGTATGTCCAGTAAATTTCCCAATAAGTTGCATATGAAATAGCATATCTCCATCAAATTTTGCTGCTTCTTTCCCATCAAATTTTGCTTTCTTTCCCAACATTCCTACCTTTCAAAAATCTCCATCAAATTTCTCTGTATACCTTGTCTCTCCTTTAAATTTCTCAGCTTGTATGTCCAGTAAATTTCCCAATAAGTTGCATATGAAATAGCATATCTCCATCAAATTTTTTGCTGCTTCTTTCCCATCAAATTTTGCTGCTTCTTTCCCAACATTCCTACCTTTCAAAAATCTCCATCAAATTTCTCTGTATACCTTGTCTCTCCTTTAAATTTCTCAGCTTGTATGTCCAGTAAATTTCCCAATAAGTTGCATATGAAATAGCATATCTCCATCAAATTTTTGCTTCTTTCCCATCAAATTTTGCTGCTTCTTTCCCAACATTCCTACCTTTCAAAAATCTCCATCAAATTTCTCTGTATACCTTGTCTCTCCTTTAAATTTCTCAGCTTGTATGTCCAGTAAATTTCCCAATAAGTTGCATATGAAATGAAATGCTGCATATTTCCATCAATTTTTTGCTGCTTCTTTCCCAACATTCCTACCTTTCAAAAATCTCCATCAAATTTCTCTGTATACCTTGTCTCTCCTTTAAATTTCTCAGCTTGTATGTCCAGTAAATTTCCCAATAAGTTGCATATGAAATAGCATATCTCCATCAAATTTTCCCATCAAATTTTGCTTCTTTCCCAACATTCCTACCTTTCAAAAATCTCCATCAAATTTCTCTGTATACCTTGTCTCTCCTTTAAATTTCTCAGCTTGTATGTCCAGTAAATTTCCCAATAAGTTGCATATGAAATAGCATATCTCCATCAAATTTTGCTGCTTCTTTTCTTTTCCCATCAAATTTTGTATGCTTCTTTCCCAACATTCCTACCTTTCAAAAATCTCCATCAAATTTCTCTGTATACCTTGTCTCTCCTTTAAATTTCTCAGCTTGTATGTCCAGTAAATTTCCCAATAAGTTGCATATGAAATAGCATATCTCCATCAAATTTTGCTGCTTCTTTCCCATCAAATTTTGCTGCTTCTTTCCCAACATTCCTACCTTTCAAAAATCTCCATCAAATTTCTCTGTATACCTTGTCTCTCCTTTAAATTTCTCAGCTTGTATGTCCAGTAAATTTCCCAATAAGTTGCATATGAAATAGCATATCTCCATCAAATTTTGCTGCTTCTTTCCCAACATTCCTACCTTTCAAAAATCTCCATCAAATTTCTCTGTATACCTTGTCTCTCCTTTAAATTTCTCAGCTTGTATGTCCAGTAAATTTCCCAATAAGTTGCATATGAAATAGCATATCTCCATCAAATTTTTGCTTCTTTCCCATCAAATTTTGCTGCTTCTTTCCCAACATTCCTACCTTTCAAAAATCTCCATCAAATTTCTCTGTATACCTTGTCTCTCCTTTAAATTTCTCAGCTTGTATGTCCAGTAAATTTCCCAATAAGTTGCATATGAAATAGCACATCTCCATCAAATTTTGCTGCTTCTTTCCCAACATTCCTACCTTTCAAAAATCTCCATCAAATTTCTCTGTATACCTTGTCTCTCCTTTAAATTTCTCAGCTTGTATGTCCAGTAAATTTCCCAATAAGTTGCATATGAAATAGCATATCTCCATCAAATTTTGCTGCTTCTTTCCCATCAAATTTTGCTGCTTCTTTCCCAACATTCCTACCTTTCAAAAATCTCCATCAAATTTCTCTGTATACCTTGTCTCTCCTTTAAATTTCTCAGCTTGTATGTCCAGTAAATTTCCCAATAAGTTGCATATGAAATAGCATATCTCCATCATCAAATCAAATTTTGCTGCTTCTTTCCCAACATTCCTACCTTTCAAAAATCTCCATCAAATTTCTCTGTATACCTTGTCTCTCCTTTAAATTTCTCAGCTTGTATGTCCAGTAAATTTCCCAATAAGTTGCATATGAAATAGCATATCTCCATCAAATTTTGCTGCTTCTTTCCCATCAAATTTTGCTGCTTCTTTCCCAACATTCCTACCTTTCAAAAATCTCCATCAAATTTCTCTGTATACCTTGTCTCTCCTTTAAATTTCTCAGCTTGTATGTCCAGTAAATTTCCCAATAAGTTGCATATGAAATAGCATATCTCCATCAAATTTTGCTGCTTCTTTCCCATCAAATTTTGCTGCTTCTTTCCCAACATTCCTACCTTTCAAAAATCTCCATCAAATTTCTCTGTATACCTTGTCTCTCCTTTAAATTTCTCAGCTTGTATGTCCAGTAAATTTCCCAATAAGTTGCATATGAAATAATATCCATCAAATTTTATCTTCTTTCCATCAAATTTTGCTGCTTCTTTCCCAACATTCCTACCTTTCAAAAATCTCCATCAAATTTTTGTATACCTTGTCTCTCCTTTAAATTTCTCAGCTTGTATGTCCAGTAAATTTCCCAATAAGTTGCATATGAAATAGCATATCTCCATCAAATTTTGCTGCTTCTTTCCATCAAATTTTTCTTCTTTCCCAACATTTTCAAAAATCTCCATCAAATTTCTCTGTATACCTTGTCTCTCCTTTAAATTTCTCAGCTTGTATGTCCAGTAAATTTCCCAATAAGTTGCATATGAAATAGCATATCTCCATCAAATTTTGCTGCTTCTTTCCCATCAAATTTTGCTGCTTCTTTCCCAACATTCCTACCTTTCAAAAATCTCCATCAAATTTCTCTGTATACCTTGTCTCTCCTTTAAATTTCTCAGCTTGTATGTCCAGTAAATTTCCCAATAAGTTGCATATGAAATAGCATATCTCCATCAAATTTTGCTGCTTCTTTCCCATCAAATTTTGCTGCTTCTTTCCCAACATTCCTACCTTTCAAAAATCTCCATCAAATTTCTCTGTATACCTTGTCTCTCCTTTAAATTTCTCAGCTTGTATGTCCAGTAAATTTCCCAATAAGTTGCATATGAAATAGCATATCTCCATCAATTTTGCTGCTTCTTTCCCATGCTGCTTCTTTCCCAACATTCCTACCTTTCAAAAATCTCCATCAAATTTCTCTGTATACCTTGTCTCTCCTTTAAATTTCTCAGCTTGTATGTCCAGTAAATTTCCCAATAAGTTGCATATGAAATAGCATATCTCCATCAAATTTTTGCTTCTTTCCCATCAAATTTTGCTGCTTCTTTCCCAACATTCCTACCTTTCAAAAATCTCCATCAAATTTCTCTGTATACCTTGTCTCTCCTTTAAATTTCTCAGCTTGTATGTCCAGTAAATTTCCCAATAAGTTGCATATAAAATAGCATATCTCCATCAAATTTTGCTGCTTCTTTCCCAACATTCCTACCTTTCAAAAATCTCCATCAAATTTCTCTGTATACCTTGTCTCTCCTTTAAATTTCTCAGCTTGTATGTCCAGTAAATTTCCCAATAAGTTGCATATGAAATAGCATATCTCCATCAAATTTTGCTGCTTCTTTCCCATCAAATTTTGCTGCTTCTTTCCCAACATTCCTACCTTTCAAAAATCTCCATCAAATTTCTCTGTATACCTTGTCTCTCCTTTAAATTTCTCAGCTTGTATGTCCAGTAAATTTCCCAATAAGTTGCATATGAAATAGCATATCTCCATCAAATTTTTTTCCCATCAAATTTTGCTCTTCTTTCCCAACATTCCTACCTTTCAAAAATCTCCATCAAATTTCTCTGTATACCTTGTCTCTCCTTTAAATTTCTCAGCTTGTATGTCCAGTAAATTTCCCAATAAGTTGCATATGAAATAGCATATTTCCATCAAATTTTGCTGCTTCTTTCCCAACATTCCTACCTTTCAAAAATCTCCATCAAATTTCTCTGTATACCTTGTCTCTCCTTTAAATTTCTCAGCTTGTATGTCCAGTAAATTTCCCAATAAGTTGCACATGAAATAGCATATCTCCTTCAAATTTTGCTGCTTCTTTCCCAACATTCCTACCTTTCAAAAATCTCCATCAAATTTCTCTGTATACCTTGTCTCTCCTTTAAATTTCTCAGCTTGTATGTCCAGTAAATTTCCCAATAAGTTGCATATGAAATAGCATATCTCCATCAAATTTTGCTGCTTCTTTCCCAACATTCCTACCTTTCAAAAATCTCCATCAAATTTCTCTGTATACCTTGTCTCTCCTTTAAATTTCTCAGCTTGTATGTCCAGTAAATTTCCCAATAAGTTGCATATGAAATAGCATATCTCCATCAAATTTTGCTGCTTCTTTGCCATCAAATTTTGCTGCTTCTTTCCCAACATTCCTACCTTTCAAAAATCTCCATCAAATTTCTCTGTATACCTTGTCTCTCCTTTAAATTTCTCAGCTTGTATGTCCAGTAAATTTCCCAATAAGTTGCATATGAAATAGCATATCTCCATCAAATTTTGCTGCTTCTTTCCCATCAAATTTTGCTGCTTCTTTCCCAACATTCCTACCTTTCAAAAATCTCCATCAAATTTCTCTGTATACCTTGTCTCTCCTTTAAATTTCTCAGCGTGTATGTCCAGTAAATTTCCCAATAAGTTGTACTCGTATATGAAATAGCATATCTCCATCAAATTTTGCTGCTTCTTTCCCAACATTCCTACCTTTCAAAAATCTCCATCAAATTTCTCTGTATACCTTGTCTCTCCTTTAAATTTCTCAGCTTGTATGTCCAGTAAATTTCCCAATAAGTTGCATATGAAATAGCATATCTCCATCAAATTTTGCTGCTTCTTTCCCATCAAATTTTGCTGCTTCTTTCCCAACATTCCTACCTTTCAAAAATCTCCATCAAATTTCTCTGTATACCTTGTCTCTCCTTTAAATTTCTCAGCTTGTATGTCCAGTAAATTTCCCAATAAGTTGCATATGAAATAGCATATCTCCATCAAATTTTGCTGCTTCTTTCCCAACATTCCTACCTTTCAAAAATCTCCATCAAATTTCTCTGTATACCTTGTCTCTCCTTTAAATTTCTCAGCTTGTATGTCCAGTAAATTTCCCAATAAGTTGCATATGAAATAGCATATCTCCATCAAATTTTGCTGCTTCTTTCCCATCAAATTTTGCTGCTTCTTTCCCATCAAATTTTGCTGCTTCTTTCCCAACATTCCTACCTTTCAAAAATCTCCATCAAATTTCTCTGTATACCTTGTCTCTCCTTTAAATTTCTCAGCTTGTATGTCCAGTAAATTTCCCAATAAGTTGCATATGAAATAGCATATCTCCATGCATATCTTTCCATCAAATTTTGCTGCTTCTTTCCCAACATTCCTACCTTTCAAAAATCTCCATCAAATTTCTCTGTATACCTTGTCTCTCCTTTAAATTTCTCAGCTTGTATGTCCAGTAAATTTCCCAATAAGTTGCATATGAAATAGCATATCTCCATCAAATTTTGCTGCTTATTTCCATCAAATTTTGCTGCTTCTTTCCCAACATTCCTACCTTTCAAAAATCTCCATAAAATTTCTCTGTATACCTTGTCTCTCCTTTAAATTTCTCAGCTTGTATGTCCAGTAAATTTCCCAATAAGTTGCATATGAAATAGCATATCCCATCAAATTTTGCTGCTTCTTTCCCATCAAATTTTGCTGCTTCTTTCCCAACATTCCTACCTTTCAAAAATCTCCATCAAATTTCTATGTATACCTTGTCTCTCCTTTAAATTTCTCAGCTTGTATGTCCAGTAAATTTCCCAATAAGTTGCATATGAAATAGCATATCTCCATCAATTTTGCTGCTTCTTTCCCATCAAATTTTGCTGCTTCTTTCCCAACATTCCTACCTTTCAAAAATCTCCATCAAATTTCTCTGTATACCTTGTCTCTCCTTTAAATTTCTCAGCTTGTATGTCCAGTAAATTTCCCAATAAGTTGCATATGAAATAGCATATCTCCATCAAATTTTGCTGCTTCTTTCCCATCAAATTTTGCTGCTTCTTTCCCAACATTCCTACCTTTCAAAAATCTCCATCAAATTTCTCTGTATACCTTGTCTCTCCTTTAAATTTCTCAGCTTGTATGTCCAGTAAATTTCCCAATAAGTTGCATATGAAATAGCATATCTCCATATCTCCATCAAATTTTGCTGCTTCTTTCCCAACATTCCTACCTTTCAAAAATCTCCATCAAATTTCTCTGTATACCTTGTCTCTCCTTTAAATTTCTCAGCTTGTATGTCCAGTAAATTTCCCAATAAGTTGCATATGAAATAGCATATCTCCATCAAATTTTCTGCTTCTTTCCATCAAATTTTGCTGCTTCTTTCCCAACATTCCTACCTTTCAAAAATCTCCATCAAATTTCTCTGTATACCTTGTCTCTCCTTTAAATTTCTCAGCTTGTATGTCCAGTAAATTTCCCAATAAGTTGCATATGAAATAGCATATCTCCATCAAATTTTGCTGCTTCTTTCCCATCAAATTTTGCTGCTTCTTTCCCAACATTCCTACCTTTCAAAAATCTCCATCAAATTTCTCTGTATACCTTGTCTCTCCTTTAAATTTCTCAGCTTGTATGTCCAGTAAATTTCCCAATAAGTTGCATATGAAATAGCATATCTCCATCAAATTTTTTGCTTCTTTCCCATCAAATTTTGCTGCTTCTTTCCCAACATTCCTACCTTTCAAAAATCTCCATCAAATTTCTCTGTATACCTTGTCTCTCCTTTAAATTTCTCAGCTTGTATGTCCAGTAAATTTCCCAATAAGTTGCATATGAAATAGCATATCTCCATCAAATTTTGCTGCTTCTTTCTCATCAAATTTTGCTGCTTCTTTCCCAACATTCCTACCTTTCAAAAATCTCCATCAAATTTCTCTGTATACCTTGTCTCTCCTTTAAATTTCTCAGCTTGTATGTCCAGTAAATTTCCCAATAAGTTGCATATGAAATAGCATATCTCCATCAAATTTCCCATCAAATTTTGCTGCTTCTTTCCCAACATTCCTACCTTTCAAAAATCTCCATCAAATTTCTCTGTATACCTTGTCTCTCCTTTAAATTTCTCAGCTTGTATGTCCAGTAAATTTCCCAATAAGTTGCATATGAAATAGCATATCTCCATCAAATTTTGCTGCTTCTTTCTTCTTTCCCATCAAATTTTGCTGCTTCTTTCCCAACATTCCTACCTTTCAAAAATCTCCATCAAATTTCTCTGTATACCTTGTCTCTCCTTTAAATTTCTCAGCTTGTATGTCCAGTAAATTTCCCAATAAGTTGCATATGAAATAGCATATCTCCATCAAATTTTGCTGCTTCTTTCCCATCAAATTTTGCTGCTTCTTTCCCAACATTCCTACCTTTCAAAAATCTCCATCAAATTTCTCTGTATACCTTGTCTCTCCTTTAAATTTCTCAGCTTGTATGTCCAGTAAATTTCCCAATAAGTTGCATATGAAATAGCATATCTCCATCAAATTTTGCTGCTTCTTTCCCATCAAATTTTGCTGCTTCTTTCCCAACATTCCTACCTTTCAAAAATCTCCATCAAATTTCTCTGTATACCTTGTCTCTCCTTTAAATTTCTCAGCTTGTATGTCCAGTAAATTTCCCAATAAGTTGCATATGAAATAGCATATCTCCATCAAATTTTGCTGCTTCTTTCCCATCAAATTTTGCTGCTTCTTTCCCAACATTCCTACCTTTCAAAAATCTCCATCAAATTTCTCTGTATACCTTGTCTCTCCTTTAAATTTCTCAGCTTGTATATCCAGTAAATTTCCCAATAAGTTGCATATGAAATAGCATATCTCCATATCTCCATCAAATTTTGCTGCTTCTCTCCCAACATTCCTACCTTTCAAAAATCTCCATCAAATTTCTCTGTATACCTTGTCTCTCCTTTAAATTTCTCAGCTTGTATGTCCAGTAAATTTCCCAATAAGTTGCATATGAAATAGCATATCTCCATCAAATGCTTCTTTCCCATCAAATTTTGCTGCTTCTTTCCCAACATTCCTACCTTTCAAAAATCTCCATCAAATTTCTCTGTATACCTTGTCTCTCCTTTAAATTTCTCAGCTTGTATGTCCAGTAAATTTCCCAATAAGTTGCATATGAAATAGCATATCTCCATCAAATTTTGCTGCTTCTTTCCCATCAAATTTTGCTGCTTCTTTCCCAACATTCCTACCTTTCAAAAATCTCCATCAAATTTCTCTGTATACCTTGTCTCTCCTTTAAATTTCTCAGCTTGTATGTCCAGTAAATTTCCCAATAAGTTGCATATGAAATAATATCCATCAAATTTTGCATGCTTCTTTCCATCAAATTTTGCTGCTTCTTTCCCAACATTCCTACCTTTCAAAAATCTCCATCAAATTTCTCTGTATACCTTGTCTCTCCTTTAAATTTCTCAGCTTGTATGTCCAGTAAATTTCCCAATAAGTTGCATATGAAATAGCATATCTCCATCAAATTTTGCTGCTTCATTCCTACCTTTTCCCATCAAATTTTTTGCTGCTTCTTTCCCAACATTCCTACCTTTCAAAAATCTCCATCAAATTTCTCTGTATACCTTGTCTCTCCTTTAAATTTCTCAGCTTGTATGTCCAGTAAATTTCCCAATAAGTTGCATATGAAATAGCATATCATCCAAATTTTTGCTTCTTTCCATCAAATTTTGCTGCTTCTTTCCCAACATTCCTACCTTTCAAAAATCTCCATCAAATTTCTCTGTATACCTTGTCTCTCCTTTAAATTTCTCAGCTTGTATGTCCAGTAAATTTCCCAATAAGTTGCATATGAAATAGCATATCTCCATCAAATTTTGCTGCTTCTTTCCCATCAAATTTTGCTGCTTCTTTCCCAACATTCCTACCTTTCAAAAATCTCCATCAAATTTCTCTGTATACCTTGTCTCTCCTTTAAATTTCTCAGCTTGTATGTCCAGTAAATTTCCCAATAAGTTGCATATGAAATAGCATATCTCCATCAAATTTTGCTGCTTCTTTCCCAACATTCCTACCTTTCAAAAATCTCCATCAAATTTCTCTGTATACCTTGTCTCTCCTTTAAATTTCTCAGCTTGTATGTCCAGTAAATTTCCCAATAAGTTGCATATGAAATAACATATCTCCAACAAATTTTGCTGCTTCTTTCCCATAAAATCTTGCTGCTTCTTTCCCAACATTCCTCCCTTCCAAAAATCTCCATCAAATTTCTCTGTATACCATGTCTCTCCTTTAAATTTCTCAGCTTGTATGTCCAGTAAATTTTCCAATAAGTTGCATATGAAATAGCATATCTCCATCAAATTTTGCTGCTTCTTTCCCATCAAATTTTGCTGCTTCTTTCCCAACATTCCTACCTTTCAAAAATCTCCATCAAATTTCTCTGTATACCTTGTCTCTCCTTTAAATTTCTCAGCTTGTATGTCCAGTAAATTTCCCAATAAGTTGCATATGAAATAGCATATCTCCATCAAATTTTGCTGCTTCTTTCCCATCAAATTTTGCTGCTTCTTTCCCAACATTCCTACCTTTCAAAAATCTCCATCAAATTTCTCTGTATACCTTGTCTCTCCTTTAAATTTCTCAGCTTGTATGTCCAGTAAATTTCCCAATAAGTTGCATATGAAATAGCATATCTCCATCAAATTTTGCTGCTTCTTTCCCATCAAATTTTGCTGCTTCTTTCCCAACATTCCTACCTTTCAAAAATCTCCATCAAATTTCTCTGTATACCTTGTCTCTCCTTTAAATTTCTCAGCTTGTATGTCCAGTAAATTTCCCAATAAGTTGCATATGAAATAGCATATCTCCATCAAATTTTGCTGCTTCTTTCCCATCAAATTTTGCTGCTTCTTTCCCAACATTCCTACCTTTCAAAAATCTCCATCAAATTTCTCTGTATACCTTGTCTCTCCTTTAAATTTCTCAGCTTGTATGTCCAGTAAATTTCCCAATAAGTTGCATATGAAATAGCATATCTCCATCAAATTTTGCTGCTTTTTTTCCCATCAAATTTTGCTGCTTCTTTCCCAACATTCCTACCTTTCAAAAATCTCCATCAAATTTCTCTGTATACCTTGTCTCTCCTTTAAATTTCTCAGCTTGTATGTCCAGTAAATTTCCCAATAAGTTGCATATGAAATAGCATATCTCCATCAAATCCATCAAATTTTTGCTTCTTCTTTCCCATCAAATTTTTGCTTCTTTCCCAACATTCCTACCTTTCAAAAATCTCCATCAAATTTCTCTGTATACCTTGTCTCTCCTTTAAATTTCTCAGCTTGTATGTCCAGTAAATTTCCCAATAAGTTGCATATGAAATAGCATATCTCCATCAAATTTTGCTGCTTCTTTCCCATCAAATTTTGCTGCTTCTTTCCCAACATTCCTACCTTTCAAAAATCTCCATCAAATTTCTCTGTATACCTTGTCTCTCCTTTAAATTTCTCAGCTTGTATGTCCAGTAAATTTCCCAATAAGTTGCATATGAAATAGCATATCTCCATCAAATTTTGCTTCTTTCCCAACATTCTTTCCCATCAAATTTTGCTGCTTCTTTCCCAACATTCCTACCTTTCAAAAATCTCCATCAAATTTCTCTGTATACCTTGTCTCTCCTTTAAATTTCTCAGCTTGTATGTCCAGTAAATTTCCCAATAAGTTGCATATGAAATAGCATATCTCCATCAAATTTTGCTGCTTCTTTCCCATCAAATTTTGCTGCTTCTTTCCCAACATTCCTACCTTTCAAAAATCTCCATCAAATTTCTCTGTATACCTTGTCTCTCCTTTAAATTTCTCAGCTTGTATGTCCAGTAAATTTCCCAATAAGTTGCATATGAAACAGCATATCTCCATCAAATTTTGCTGCTTCTTTCCCAACATTCCTACCTTTCAAAAATCTCCATCAAATTTCTCTGTATACCTTGTCTCTCCTTTAAATTTCTCAGCTTGTATGTCCAGTAAATTTCCCAATAAGTTGCATATGAAATAGCATATCTCCATCAAATTTTGCTGCTTCTTTCCCATCAAATTTTGTGGCTTCTTTCCCAACATTCCTACCTTTCAAAAATCTCCATCAAATTTCTCTGTATACCTTGTCTCTCCTTTAAATTTCTCAGCTTGTATGTCCAGTAAATTTCCCAATAAGTTGCATATAAAATAGCATATCTCCATCAAATTTTGCTGCTTCTTTCCCATCAAATTTTGCTGCTTCTTTCCCAACATTCCTACCTTTCAAAAATCTCCATCAAATTTCTCTGTATACCTTGTCTCTCCTTTAAATTTCTCAGCTTGTATGTCCAGTAAATTTCCCAATAAGTTGCATATGAAATAGCATATCTCCATCCAATTTTGCTGCTTCTTTCCCATCAAATTTTGCTGCTTCTTTCCCAACATTCCTACCTTTCAAAAATCTCCATCAAATTTCTCTGTATACCTTGTCTCTCCTTTAAATTTCTCAGCTTGTATGTCCAGTAAATTTCCCAATAAGTTGCATATGAAATAGCATATCTCCATCAAATTTTGCTGCTTCTTTCCCAACATTCCTACCTTTCAAAAATCTCCATCAAATTTCTCTGTATACCTTGTCTCTCCTTTAAATTTCTCAGCTTGTATGTCCAGTAAATTTCCCAATAAGTTGCATATGAAATAGCATATCTCCATCAAATTTTTCTGCTTCTTTCCCATCAAATTTTGCTGCTTCTTTCCCAACATTCCTACCTTTCAAAAATCTCCATCAAATTTCTCTGTATACCTTGTCTCTCCTTTAAATTTCTCAGCTTGTATGTCCAGTAAATTTCCCAATAAGTTGCATATGAAATAGCATATCTCCATCAAATTTTGCTGCTTCTTTCCCATCAAATTTTGCTGCTTCTTTCCCAACATTCCTACCTTTCAAAAATCTCCATCAAATTTCTCTGTATACCTTGTCTCTCCTTTAAATTTCTCAGCTTGTATGTCCAGTAAATTTCCCAATAAGTTGCATATGAAATAGCATATCTCCATCAAATTTTGCTGCTTCTTTCCCAACATTTTTTGCTTCTTTCCCAACATTCCTACCTTTCAAAAATCTCCATCAAATTTCTCTGTATACCTTGTCTCTCCTTTAAATTTCTCAGCTTGTATGTCCAGTAAATTTCCCAATAAGTTGCATATGAAATAGCATATCTCCATCAAATTTTGCTGCTTCTTTCCCATCAAATTTTGCTGCTTCTTTCCCAACATTCCTACCTTTCAAAAATCTCCATCAAATTTCTCTGTATACCTTGTCTCTCCTTTAAATTTCTCAGCTTGTATGTCCAGTAAATTTCCCAATAAGTTGCATATGAAATAGCATATCTCCATCAAATTTTGCTGCTTCTTTCCCATCAAATTTTGCAGCTTCTTTCCCAACATTCCTACCTTTCAAAAATCTCCATCAAATTTCTCTGTATACCTTGTCTCTCCTTTAAATTTCTCAGCTTGTATGTCCAGTAAATTTCCCAATAAGTTGCATATGAAATAGCATATCTCCATCAAATTTTGCTGCTTCTTTCCCATCAAATTTTGCTGCTTCTTTCCCAACATTCCTACCTTTCAAAAATCTCCATCAAATTTCTCTGTATACCTTGTCTCTCCTTTAAATTTCTCAGCTTGTATGTCCAGTAAATTTCCCAATAAGTTGCATATGAAATAGCATATCTCCATATCTTTCCATCAAATTTTGCTGCTTCTTTCCCAACATTCCTACCTTTCAAAAATCTCCATCAAATTTCTCTGTATACCTTGTCTCTCCTTTAAATTTCTCAGCTTGTATGTCCAGTAAATTTCCCAATAAGTTGCATATGAAATAGCATATCTCCATCAAATTTTGCTGCTTCTTTCCCATCAAATTTTGCTGCTTCTTTCCCAACATTCCTACCTTTCAAAAATCTCCATCAAATTTCTCTGTATACCTTGTCTCTCCTTTAAATTTCTCAGCTTGTATGTCCAGTAAATTTCCCAATAAGTTGCATATGAAATAGCATATCTCCCTGCTTCTTTCCCATCAAATTTTGCTGCTTCTTTCCCAACATTCCTACCTTTCAAAAATCTCCATCAAATTTCTCTGTATACCTTGTCTCTCCTTTAAATTTCTCAGCTTGTATGTCCAGTAAATTTCCCAATAAGTTGCATATGAAATAGCATATCTCCATCAAATTTTGCTGCTTCTTTCCCATCAAATTTTGCTGCTTCTTTCCCAACATTCCTACCTTTCAAAAATCTCCATCAAATTTCTCTGTATACCTTGTCTCTCGTTTAAATTTCTCAGCTTGTATGTCCAGTAAATTTCCCAATAAGTTGCATATGAAATAGCATATCTCCATCAAATTTTGCAGCTTCTTTCTCATCAAACTTTGCTGCTTCTTTCCCAACATTCCTACCTTTCAAAAATCTCCATCAAATTTCTCTGTATACCTTGTCTCTCCTTTAAATTTCTCAGCTTGTATGTCCAGTAAATTTCCCAATAAGTTGCATATGAAATAGCATATCTCCATCAAATTTTGCTGCTTCTTTCCCATCAAATTTTGCTGCTTCTTTCCCAACATTCCTACCTTTCAAAAATCTCCATCAAATTTCTCTGTATACCTTGTCTCTCCTTTAAATTTCTCAGCTTGTATGTCCAGTAAATTTCCCAATAAGTTGCATATGAAATAGCATATCTCCATCAAATTTTGCTGCTTCTTTCCCATCAAATTTTGCTGCTTCTTTCCCAACATTCCTACCTTTCAAAAATCTCCATCAAATTTCTCTGTATACCTTGTCTCTCCTTTAAATTTCTCAGCTTGTATGTCCAGTAAATTTCCCAATAAGTTGCATATGAAATAGCATATCTCCATCAAATTTTGCTGCTTCTTTCCCATCAACATTTTCCTACTTCTTTCCCAAAATTCCTACCTTTCAAAAATCTCCATCAAATTTCTCTGTATACCTTGTCTCTCCTTTAAATTTCTCAGCTTGTATGTCCAGTAAATTTCCCAATAAGTTGCATATGAAATAGCATATCTCCATCAAATTTTTGCTTTTTTCCCATCAAATTTTGCTTCTTTTCCCAACATTCCTACCTTTCAAAAATCTCCATCAAATTTCTCTGTATACCTTGTCTCTCCTTTAAATTTCTCAGCTTGTATGTCCAGTAAATTTCCCAATAAGTTGCATATGAAATAGCATATCTCCATCAAATTTTGCTTTCTTCTTTCCCATCAAATTTCTTGTATACCTTGTCTTCCTTCTTTCCCAACATTCCTACCTTTCAAAAATCTCCATCAAATTTCTCTGTATACCTTGTCTCTCCTTTAAATTTCCCAGCTTGTATGTCCAATAACTTTCCCAATAAATTGCATATGAAATAGCATTTGAACATGAACTTTTGCTGCTTCTTTCCCATCAAATTTTGCTGATTCTTTCCCAACATTCCTACCTTTCAAAAATCTCCATCAAATTTCTCTGTATACCTTGTCTCTCCTTTAAATTTCTCAGCTTGAATGTCCAGTAAATTTCCCAAAAAGTTGCATATGAAATAGCATATCTCCATCAAATTTTGCTGCTTCTTTCCCATCAAATTTTGCTGCTTTTTTCCCAACATTCCTACCTTTCAAAAATCTCCATCAAATTTCTCTGTATACCTTGTCTCTACTTTAAATTGTATGTCCAGTAAATTTCCCAATAAGTTGCATATGAAATAGCATATCTCCATCAAATTTTGCTGCTTCTTTCCCAACATTCCTACCTTTCAAAAATCTCCATCAAATTTTTGTATACTTCTTGTTTCTTTTAAATTTCTCCTTGTATGTCAAAAATTTCCCAATCAAAGTTCATATGAAATAGCATATCTCCATCAAATTTTGTCTTCTTTTAAATTTCTCAGCAAAAATGTCCAGTAAATTTTCCCAACCTTAAGTTCCTTTAAATGAAATAGCATATATGTCCATCAAATTTTCCCAATAAGTTGCATATGAAATCATATTCCATCAAATTTTGCTGCTTCTTTCCCAACATTCCTACCTTTCAAAAATCTCCATCAAATTTCTCTGTATACCTTGTCTCTCCTTTAAATTTCTCAGCTTGTATGTCCAGTAAATTTCCCAATAAGTTGCATATGAAATAGCATATCTCCATCAAATTTTGCTGCTTCTTTCCCATCAAATTTTGCTGATTCTTTCCCAACATTCCTACCTTTCAAAAATCTCCATCAAATTTCTCTGTATACCTTGTCTCTCCTTTAAATTTCTCAGCTTGTATGTCCAGTAAATTTCCCAATAAGTTGCATATGAAATAGCATATCTCCATCAAATTTTGCTGCTTCTTTCCCATCAAATTTTGCTGCTTCTTTCCCAACATTCCTACCTTTCAAAAATCTCCATCAAATTTCTCTGTATACCTTGTCTCTCCTTTAAATTTCTCAGCTTGTATGTCCAGTAAATTTCCCAATAAGTTGCATATGAAATAGCATATCTCCATCAAATTAGCTGCTTCTTTCCATCAAATTTTGCTGCTTCTTTCCCAACATTCCTACCTTTCAAAAATCTCCATCAAATTTCTCTGTATACCTTGTCTCTCCTTTAAATTTCTCAGCTTGTATGTCCAGTAAATTTCCCAATAAGTTGCATATGAAATAGCATATCTCCATCAAATTTTGCTGCATTCTTTCCATCAAATTTTGCTGCTTCTTTATCAACATTCCTACCCTTCAAAAATCTCCATCAAATTTCTCTGTATACCTTGTCTCTCCTTTAAATTTCTCAGCTTGTATGTCCAGTAAATTTCCCAATAAGTTGCATATGAAATAGCATATCTCCATCAAATTTTCCTGCTTCTTTCCCATCAAATTTTGCTGCTTCTTTCCCAACATTCCTACCTTTCAAAAATCTCCATCAAATTTCTCTGTATACCTTGTCTCTCCTTTAAATTTCTCAGCTTGTATGTCCAGTAAATTTCCCAATAAGTTGCATATGAAATAGCATATCTCCATCAAATTTTGCTGCTTCTTTCCCATCAATTTTGCTGCTTCTTTCCCAACATTCCTACCTTTCAAAAATCTCCATTAAATTTCTCTGTATACCTTGTCTCTCCTTTAAATTTCTCAGCTTGTATGTCCAGTAAATTTCCCAATAAGTTGCATATGAAATAGCATATCTCCATCAAATTTTGCTGCTTCTTTCCCATCAAGCTTTTTTGCTGCTTCTTTCCCAACATTCCTACCTTTCAAAAATCTCCATCAATCAAATTTCTCTGTATACCTTGTCTCTCCTTTAAATTTCTCAGCTTGTATGTCCAGTAAATTTCCCAATAAGTTGCATATGAAATAGCATATCTCCATCAAATTTTTGCTGCTTCTTCCCATCAAATTTTGCTGCTTCTAAATTTCCCAACATTCCTACCTTTCAAAAATCTCCATCAAATTTCTCTGTATACCTTGTCTCTCCTTTAAATTTCTCAGCTTGTATGTCCAGTAAATTTCCCAATAAGTTGCATATGAAATAGCATATCTCCATCAAATTTTGCTGCTTCTTTTCAACATTCAAATTCCATTAAAATTTTCTATTCCCAAAAATTTCTCACCTATTCAAAAATTTCCAATAATTTCAATCAAATTTCTCTGTATATTTTGTCTCTCCTTTTTAAATTTCTCAGCTTTCAGCTTATGTCCAGTAAATTTCCCAATAAGTTGCATATGAAATTTCTCAGAGAAGAATATCCAATAAATTTCCATCAATTTTTTTTGCTTCTTTCCCATCAAATTTTGCTGCTTCTTTCCAAACATTCCTACCTTTCAAAAATCTCCATCAAATTTCTCTGTATACCTTGTCTCTCCTTTAAATTTCTCAGCTTGTATGTCCAGTAAATTTCCCAATAAGTTGCATATGAAATAGCATATCTCCATCAAATTTTGCTGCTTCTTTCCCAAAGAGAACAAGAGACCAGCTGCTTCTTTCCCAACATTCCTACCTTTCAAAAATCTCCATCAAATTTCTCTGTATAATTTGTCTCTCCTTTAAATTTCTCAGCTTGTATGTCCAGTAAATTTCCCAATAAGTTGCATAAGAAATAAATATTCTCCATCAAATAGATATTTCCCATCAAATTTTGCAGAAAAAAGCTTCTTTCCCAACATTCCTACCTTTCAAAAATCTCCATCAAAATTTCTCTGTATACCTTGTCTCTCCTTTAAATTTCTCAGCTTGTATGTCCAGTAAATTTCCCAATAAGTTGCATATGAAATAGCATATCTCCATCAAATTTTACTGCTTCTTTCCAATTTCATAAAACAGCAAACAAAAAAAGAACCTGCAATTCTTACAAAGATGAACAAAAGTAACTTATTAAATTTCAATTCAGTAGCATCACAAAAAATTTGAACCATTCAAACAGTATTTCATTTCAAAAATTCAATTCAAATCAAACAAGACATTCTCTGTAGACCTTTGTCTCTCCTTTAAATTTCTCAGCTTAATATGTCCAGTAAATTTCCCAATAAGTTGCATATGAAATAAAATCCATATCTCCATCAAACTTTTTGCTCTTCTTTCCCATCAAAATTTTTTGCTGCTTCTTTCCCAACATTCCTACCTTTCAAAAATTCCATCCATCAAATTTCTCTGTAAACCTTGTCTCTCCTTTAAATTAAGATTCAGCTTGTATGTCCAGTAAAATTTCCCAAAAAAAGACATATGAAATAAATTATTCCATCAATTTTTTCAAAATTTTACCATCAAATCATTAGCATTGCAGCTTCTTCCCAACATTCCTACCATTCAAAAATCTCCATCAATTTCCCAATGCATCAGGGTTACCTTAAAATCAACTTTAATAGGGCATTTTTAAATTTCAATAAATTTCCTTAAAGTTTGTATATCCAAAAAATTTCCCAATTATTTAATCAGTTCATATGAAATAAATTTCAAAATCTCCATTTCAAAGATTTCAGTAAAAGAGAGAGAGAGAGATCTTTCTTTTTCCCAAACATAAAGAGATCAAGAGAGACCAATGAGAAATTTCAAAAAATTTCCATGTTTTCCCAAAAGTTCTCTTTCAAAATAGTCTTGTCTCTTCTTTAAATTTCTTCTGAGCAGCTTGTATGTCCAGTAAATTTCCCAATAGAGAGAGAGAGAGAGAGATCTCCATCAAAGAATAAAGCTGCTTCTTTCCCAACATTTTCCTGAGAGTCCAACATTCAATTTTCTTTCAAAAATCTCATTTCAAAAAATTTCATTGTAGGACCTTGTCTCTCCTTTAAAGAGAGAGAGAGAGAGATTGAGAGAGAGTAAATTTTCAAGAGCAATTTTCATATGAAAGAACAGAACATAATATATCTCCATCAGGACAGTTCAAAGTGTCTTTGAAAAAGGTCATATTTCCCAGAGAGAGAGAGAGAGAGAGAGAGAGAGAGAGAGAGAGAGAGAGAGAGAGAGAGAGAGAGAGAGAGAGAGCCCTTGTCAAGCATTCAGTGAATGAAGATTCATGTTCAATCAAAAGGAACAACTAATTGTCTATAAATGAATATTAGTTTTAAGTCATTATCCTTGAATGTTCAATGAGAAATGTTTACAAAATACAAAATTAGGGAACAAATGTTCAGTTGTTTAAAGGATTAAAAGAAATTTTCTAAAGCTTCTTTAATATTGACCTTCCAAATACACTGATGAAATATTACAACAAATTCTTATTCCAAACTTAAAGCTTTCAAAGGTGTCAATTTTGCCTCGAAAAATGATTTGCTGAGAAATCAAAATCGTACATTATGATAATATATGAAAGTTAAAGAAAATCACAGCATGTGGAGAAGACACGTACAGAAAGTGAGCTAAAATAAAACTAAGAGAAAGGAATGCTGGGAACCATTCAACACAGACAAAAGACAGCAATGCCTGAAGACAGAGTATGTGAGCTAAAAAAAAAAAAGAGAATGCAATGCTTGGGAATTACTGAACATGAACAAGACATCAAAAAGAGTCGAGACAGACGATTTGTGAAAGGAAATGACCAGCTACCTAATTGGACCTGTGTCCATTCAGCCTGGAAAAGTTCTGTTCAAACTCACGAAACTGTGCCAGCTTATGGTGAAAGGGGTAATATGCCATCAGGGGTCAAATCATATTCATACATTAATGCATTACAGGGCATGAATATAGGGCATTAATCTGTATCTATCTATACTTAATATACCCATACAATCACCTTATGACCTTAAACCAAACCAACTGCAAATTTGCCTTAATCAATCAAGCAGTGTTAGAATGCACAGAGGTTCTAATTTGCATTTAAATCCTTCAACAACCATTAAAAGCACCAGAGAACTATAATTTATGAAAGTTTTTGAAAATCTCCATCAAATTTCTCAGTATACCTGTGTCTCCCCCAAAACACCCTTCCTCTTCTCATGTTAAAATGTAAGTGAAGAATATTTATGGAGAGTCAGTAAAATGCATGAGGTAGTTAGAAAAGGTCCCATAATGAGATGTGGATGAGTGAATGGCTGAAAAGAATTTGCATTTATTGTAAAAATTTACATTAAATGAAGAAATGGACAAATTTCAGAATGAAGATGAAAGAGAGAGAGAGAGAGAGAGAGAGAGAGAGAGAGAGAGAGAGAGAGAGAGAGAGAGAGAGAGAGAGAGAGAGAGAGAGAGAGAGAGAGAGAGAGAGAGAGAGAGAGATTTTCAAATTTTCTATGAAAAACAAGAGCTTCTTTCCCAACAAGAACAGCAATATTTCTGTATACAGGACAGTTCAAAGAGAGAGAGTCTTTGAAAAGGTCAATTTCCCAGAGAGAGAACAAGAGACAGAGAGAGAGAGAGAGAGAGAGAGAGAGAGAGAGAGAGAGAGAGAGAGAGAGAGAGAGAGAGAGAGAGAGAGACTCAGTGAATGAAGATTCATGTTCAATCAAAAGGAACAACTAATTGTCTATAAATGAATATTAGTTTTAAGTCATTATCCTTGAATGTTCAATGAGAAATGTTTACAAAATACAAAATTAGGGAACAAATGTTCAGTTGTTTAAAGGATTTCATTCTAAAGCTTCTTTAATATTGACCTTCCAAATACACTGATGAAATATTCACAAATTCTTCCATTCAAACTTAAAGCTTTCAAAGGTGTCAATTTTGCCTCGAAAAATGATTTGCTGAGAAATCAAAATCGTACATTATGATAATATATGAAAGTTAAAGAAAATCACAGCATGTGGAGAAGACACGTACAGAAAGTGAGCTAAAATAAAACTAAGAGAAAGGAATGCTGGGAACCATTCAACACAGACAAAAGACAGCAATGCCTGAAGACAGAGTATGTGAGCTAAACAAAAAAAGAGAATGCAATGCTTGGGAATTACTGAACATGAACAAGACATCAAAAAGAGTCGAGACAGACGATTTGTGAAAGGAAATGACCAGCTACCTAATTGGACCTGTGTCCATTCAGCCTGAAAAAGTTCTGTTCAAACTCACGAAACTGTGCCAGCTTATGGTGAAAGGGGTAATATGCCATCAGGGGTCAAATCATATTCATACATTAATGCATTACAGGGCATGAATATAGGGCATTAATCTGTATCTATCTATACTTAATATACCCATACAATCACCTTATGACCTTAAACCAAACCAACTGCAAATTTGCCTTAATCAATCAATCAAGCAGTGTTAGAATGCACAGAGGTTCTAATTTAACTTTAAATCCTTCAACAACCATTAAAAGCACCAGAGAACTATAATTTATGAAAGTTTATGAAAAGGTGGTCCTGTCTCTACCCCAAAACACCCTTCCTCTTCTCATGTTAAAATGTAAGTGAAGAATATTTATGGAGAGTCAGTAAAATGCATGAGGTAGTTAGAAAAGGTCCCATAATGAGATGTGGATGAGTGAATGGCTAAGGAATGCTTATTTCATCAAATTGCATTTACTGGAAGAAAGGAATTTACAGAAGATGTGTGTATATTTGTGTAGACCTGAGAAGAGAGAGAGAGAGAGAGAGAGAGAGAGAGAGAGAGAGAGAGAGAGAGAGAGAGAGAGAGAGAGAGATTTTCAGAGAGAGAGAGAGAAGAGACAGTTATTTCTGAAAAACAGAACAATTATTCAAAAGTTTTCAAAAATTTCATATACAAGAGAGTTGAGAGAGAGAGAGAGAGAGAGACAGAGAGAGAGAGAGAGAGAGAGAGAGAGAGAGAGAGAGAGAGAGAGAGAGAGAGAGAGAGAGAGAATTTTCAAGAAAGAATAAAAACAGCAATATTTCTGTATACAAAGAACATTACAAAAAGAACAGAGTTAGAATAAAGTGTCTTTCAATAAAAGTCAGAGAGAGAGAGAGAGAGAGAGAGAGAGAGAGAGAGAGAGAGAGAGAGAGAGAGAGAGAGAGAGAGAGAGAGAGAGAGCCCTTGTCAAGCACTCAGTGAATGAAGATTCATGTTCAATCAAAAGGAACAACTAATTGTCTATAAATGAATATTAGTTTTAAGTCATTATCCTTGAATGTTCAATGAGAAATGTTTACAAAATACAAAATTAGGGAACAAATGTTCAGTTGTTTAAAGGATTTCATTCTAAAGCTTCTTTAATATTGACCTTCCAAATACACTGATGAAATATTTACAAATTCTTCCATTCAAACTTAAAGCTTTCAAAGGTGTCAATTTTGCCTCGAAAAATGATTTGCTGAGAAATCAAAATCGTACATTATGATAATATATGAAAGTTAAAGAAAATCACAGCATGTGGAGAAGACACGTACAGAAAGTGAGCTAAAATAAAACTAAGAGAAAGGAATGCTGGGAACCATTCAACACAGACAAAAGACAGCAATGCCTGAAGACAGAGTATGTGAGCTAAACAAAAAAAAGAGAATGCAATGCTTGGGAATTACTGAACATGAACAAGACATCAAAAAGAGTCGAGACAGACGATTTGTGAAAGGAAATGACCAGCTACCTAATTGGACCTGTGTCCATTCAGCCTAAAAAAGTTCTGTTCAAACTCACTAAACGAAGCCAGCTTATGGTGAAAGGGGTAATATGCCATCAGGGGTCAAATCATATTCATACATTAATGCATTACAGGGCATGAATATAGGGCATTAATCTGTATCTATCTATACTTAATATACCCATACAATCACCTTATGACCTTAAACCAAACCAACTGCAAATTTGCCTTAATCAATCAAGCAGTGTTAGAATGCACAGAGGTTCTAATTTAACTTTAAATCCTTCAACAACCATTAAAAGCACCAGAGAACTATAATTTATGAAAGTTTATGAAAAGGTGGTCCTGTCTCTACCCCAAAACACCCTTCCTCTTCTCATGTTAAAATGTAAGTGAAGAATATTTATGGAGAGTCAGTAAAATGCATGAGGTAGTTAGAAAAGGTCCCATAATGAGATGTGGATGAGTGAATGGCTAAGGAATGCTTATTGCATTTACTGGAAGAAAGGAATTTACAGAAGATGTGTGTAGAGAGAGAGAGAGAGAGAGAGAGAGAGAGAGAGAGAGAGAGAGAGAGAGAGAGAGAGAGAGAGAGAGAGAGAGAGAGAGAGAGAGCAATTTTCATATGAAAGAACAAGAACAGCAATATTTCTGTATACAGGACAGTTCAAAGTGTCTTTGAAAAAGGTCATATTTCCCAGAGAGAGAGAGAGAGAGAGAGAGAGAGAGAGAGAGAGAGAGAGAGAGAGAGAGAGTTTTTTTCATAGAAAGAACAAGAACAGCAATATTTCTGTATACAGGACAGTTCAAAGTGAGAGAGAGAGAGAGAGAGAGAGAGAGAGAGAGAGAGAGAGAGAGAGAGAGAGAGAGAGAGAGAGAGCCCTTGTCAAGCATTCAGTGAATGAAGATTCATGTTCAATCAAAAGGAACAACTAATTGTCTATAAATGAATATTAGTTTTAAGTCATTATCCTTGAATGTTCAATGAGAAATGTTTACAAAATACAAAATTAGGGAACAAATGTTCAGTTGTTTAAAGGATTTCATTCTAAAGCTTCTTTAATATTGACCTTCCAAATACACTGATGAAATATTTACAAATTCTTCCATTCAAACTTAAAGCTTTCAAAGGTGTCAATTTTGCCTCGAAAAATGATTTGCTGAGAAATCAAAATCGTACATTATGATAATATATGAAAGTTAAAGAAAATCACAGCATGTGGAGAAGACACGTACAGAAAGTGAGCTAAAATAAAACTAAGAGAAAGGAATGCTGGGAACCATTCAACACAGACAAAAGACAGCAATGCCTGAAGACAGAGTATGTGAGCTAAACAAAAAAAAAGAGAATGCAATGCAATGCTTGGGAATTACTGAACATGAACAAGACATCAAAAAGAGTCGAGACAGACGATTTGTGAAAGGAAATGACCAGCTACCTAATTGGACCTGTGTCCATTCAGCCTGAAAAAGTTCTGTTCAAACTCACTAAACGAAGCCAGCTTATGGTGAAAGGGGTAATATGCCATCAGGGGTCAAATCATATTCATACATTAATGCATTACAGGGCATGAATATAGGGCATTAATCTGTATCTATCTATACTTAATATACCCATACAATCACCTTATGACCTTAAACCAAACCAACTGCAAATTTGCCTTAATCAATCAAGCAGTGTTAGAATGCACAGAGGTTCTAATTTAACTTTAAATCCTTCAACAACCATTAAAAGCACCAGAGAACTATAATTTATGAAAGTTTATGAATAGGTGGTCCTGTCTCTACCCCAAAACACCCTTCCTCTTCTCATGTTAAAATGTAAGTGAAGAATATTTATGGAGAGTCAGTAAAATGCATGAGGTAGTTAGAAAAGGTCCCATAATGAGATGTGGATGAGTGAATGGCTAAAAGAGGAGAGAGAGAGAGAGAGAGAGAGAGAGAGAGAGAGAGAGAGAGAGAGAGAGAGAGAGAGAGAGAGAGAGAGAGAGAGAGAGAGAGAGCAATTTTCATATGAAAGAACAAGAACAGCAATATTTCTGTATACAGGACAGTTCAAAGTGTCTTTGAAAAAGGTCATATTTCCCAGAGAGAGAGAGAGAGAGAGAGAGAGAGAGAGAGAGAGAGAGAGAGAGAGAGAGAGAGAGAGAGAATATTTTACATCCAAAAGAGAGAGAGAGAGAGAGAGAGAGAGAGAGAGAGAGAGAGAGAGAGAGAGAGAGAGAGAGAGAGAGAGAGAGAGTTTAACAGCACCAGTGAATGAGCACTATAAACAATCAGTGCGAACAATATTCACTGCCTATGTCGAACAGTTGCTTTAATACATTCCTTGGTCAGCCAATGAGAAAATACAATAGGAACAAATAAACTAGTTGCTTAAAGGATTCATTCTAAAGCTTCTCTTAATACATTATTCTGTCACATCGACAATTTCTTCATTCAGTTCAAAGCTGTTAAAAATACGCGTCTTCTATGGTGATTTGCCGAGAAATAAAATCGTACATTGGCGATAATATATGAAAGTTAAAAGAAAATCACAAATACGGAGTAGAGCTGCAATAAACTAAGAGTAAAGCTAACACAGTACGTAGCAATGCTCGAAACGAGTATGAAAGCCAAACAAAAAGAGAATGCAATGCTTGGGAATTACTGAACATGAACAAAGACAAAGAATGAGATCAGACGATTTCAGAAAAAGGAAATACCAGCCAGCTGATCACCAGCCTGAAAACACCACGAAACCATGAAAAGGTAATATCAGGTCAAATCATATTCACATGATTACCGTATTACAGTAAGCATGAATATAGGCATTAATTCGTATCTATCTACAAATCATCTGTGGCCTCTACTAATCGTCACAGTGCCAGAATGGCGCAGGTTTAATCTCTTAAATTTTTCAACAACACAGCAATAGTAACCATATTTGATGAGTTTAGGCAGATCCAACTTTACCCTTCTTTCCTTCTTCATGCTGTCAGCAAAGAATATTTATAAGAGTTGCAAATGCACAGGTAAGTTGAAAGGTCCTTATTAATGATAGGATATGAATGGCTGGGTTGAATGTTATTTGCATTCACTGGAAGAAAGGAATTACAGAAGACATGAAAATATATATATATATATATATATATATATATATATATGTTATATATATATATATATATATATATATATATATATATATATATAGTATATAATAAACAAGAACAGCATACCTTCAAGTAAGGACACACGTTCAAAGTGTCTTTGAAAAATACCTACTTCCGCATATAGTATATATATATTATATATATATATATATATATAGCATATATAGTATATAGCATAGCAGAGAAACATTTTCAAGTCCCTGCTCAACAGTTATTCTCTGTGTGCTTAACAAAAGAGCCGTGAGTATATATGTTATATATAGCATATATATGTTAGTAATATTTGGTGTCCAAACAATGAAATAATAAATGAGCAAAATAGTGCCAAAATACAGAGCATATATATATATATATAGTATATATATATATAGCATAGCAGTATATATAGCAGCATAAACTCAAATACCAAACATCAAAACTACAGTATCCACAGCAGATTTGTTAATTGTGCCTTCAACACTTTTGAGCTTAAAATATTGCAGCAAATGGGGAATTGGCAGTTTAAACAATAGTAACCAGCTTGTTTACTTCTGGGAGCAAACAACCCAGCAGCTACCGCTTAACGACGGCTTAATGTTAAATGAACTAAGCTATCGGCTGTATATCAACAAAGCTCGTGAGTGTTTAGCTAGAGTATATCAGTTGGTGTTAGAGAGTGTCTGAAAGCAGCGCGAACTTCGTGTGGAACTTCGTGTGAACTTCCGGGATATTTCTTCTGTTAAACTTCTTGAGAATACAATACCATCGTCTATTGTGATTTGTTAATATATGCATTTGTATGGGTATCACCTTCGAACAGCGAAATTGTTATGGGCTTGGAGTGATATCATCAGTTCAAACAAAATGTCAACATAGCGATAATTTGAGTAAAAGGAAAATTCATTTTAGTTCGCAGTCCTGCTCATATGAATAATGAAGTCCATCCAAGCTTGTCTGTTTAAAAATCGAATTTCTTATGTTGTTTCGTCGTTAGCACGGTGTATTTTTTGTCACGCGTGTATTTATTTTTTATATCACTGTAAAATCAGAAAATGGTCTGACTTGCAATACCTAAATGTCATCTCATTATACAGGACAAGACTTCACTTCGCTGAAGCTCGACCAATACCTGATGAAATATATGCGGTTTTATATTCACAGAGGTCGCGAAAATACTTCGAATTCTGAAGGCCCAAACTTCAGCCTATTTACCCGACCAAACATTAAAGACACCGATTAACGATATGACCAGTAAAAATATTACGATTTGAATCAGCGCAACAAGTTTATTCAGTCTTAAGTTCGCATGTTCGTAAAGACAAAACGACTTAAACCACTTGTGCCAACTACCTGCTGCTCTTCATGTAACAAAAGTCGGCCAGTTACAGTGTCAGTTTCAGACCACACACCAAAGGCAGAGTGCAGGTAATGCCTGAAACCGCAGGAAAGAGAGAGAGTATATATATATATATATATATATATGAGCAGCAGAGAGAGATATGCATATAGGTATGAGGTGGCATAGCAGCACCAAACAAATAAACATACAAATATTACAAAGATACACAACAGCTACTCTATATACTGTCATAATACTGGAAGTTCAATAAACACAGAAAAAGAGAGAGAGAGAGAGAGAGAGAGAGAGAGAGAGAGAGAGAGAGAGTATATAAGATTTGTCTTCATAGAGTAGCAGTCTTCTGTATGCAGAGTCACCAAAGTGCCTTTTGAAAGGTCAAGATTTGAGAGAGAGATAGAGAGAGCAGAGAGAGAGAGAGAGAGTCACTTCTTTCATCTTCTGCGATGGAAGATCATGTCAATCAAAAACAACCACTGCTCATAATGAATATCAGTCCCGACAATTAATGAATGCTTGTGTTCAGTCACCAAAAGTTGTTGAAAGATTTGCCCTAAAAGTTTCTTTACTATTGACCTTCAGTCGATGAAACATTTTCACCGACTTGTCTTGTTAAAGGTAAATACTTGCTCGAAAAATGATTTGCTGAGAAATAAAATCGTACATTATGCAACAGGCGGTTAAAAGAAAATACAGCATGGAAGAGCCACGCGGCAGAAAGCATTGCAATAAACTAAGAGAAAGGATGCTGGGAACCAGGCTCAACATAGCAATGCTCAAGACAGAGTATGTAGCAAACAAAAAAAGAATGCTTGTATCGCCGATCACGAACAAGACATCAAAAGCAGTCGAGATAGACGATTTAGGTGCGAAATGACCAGCCACTCCATTGATTCTGCAGTTCATTCAGCCTGTGGTGTCTCTGTGTTCAAACCACTAAATAGCCAGCTTACAGAAAGGTACTCATTATATTAATATTACAGGCATTATATAGGGCATTAATTCAGCCCATTTATCTATTACTTATAGCTCATACAACACTTACATCTAACCAAATTGTCCGTAAGTTTGCCATCAATCACAGTACACGTACAGAGGCACTGGCTTAAATCCTTCATCAACCCTTTTCAAAGTTGGCCTCAGATAGTCCGTGATTTCACGAAAAGTTTATGAATAGGTGGTCTCAGTCTTCAGCCTCGCCTCTTCCTTCTTCCTCATGTACAAAATGTGAAGAATATTGAGCAGTCAGTAAATGCATGAGGTGTTGTAGTGTGTCCCATAATGATGTGATGAGTGAATGGCTGCGCCATTGCATTTACTGGAAGAGTGATTTGTACAGAAAGATGTGCGTATGAAGACAGTAGCAGAGAGAGAGAGAGATATATATATATGAAGAGAAAGTCTCAAGCTTAACAGTTGCCCTCTGTAAAATGAACAAAAGGCTGTGAGAGAGAAGAGCATATATATATAGAGACAGAGAGAGAGAGAGAGAGAGAGAGAGAGTAGAATATTTAGCACCTGCTTAAACAAAGTTAATAAATCCAAATAAAAGAGCTGTGTAAAAGACATATATATATATATATATATATATATATATATATAGTATATATATATAGATAATCTTCTCAATGAAATAAACATACAAATACTTAAAGATAATATGCAATCTCTATATGTCAAAATATACATTGGAGCTCACAGTCACAGAAAGAGATATATATATAGATAGGAGAGAGAGAGAGATATATATACATATATACATATATATATATTATATAGCATACAGTTACTACAGAGTTAACAGAACTGTTAAAATTCTGTATTGCCATATCAAAAGTGTCTTGAAAGGTCAGATTTCCTATAGGTATATATATACATATACATATATATATATATATATATAGGCACAGCATAGCAGGATAGTTCACCAGCGAATGAAAGACTACGCTCAGCAATCAAAGTAGTCAACAATTGCTCATGTCAACTAGTTTGTCATTGACACCTTTAATGTTCAATGAATGTTTCACAAAATACAAAAATCGTAACGTAGTTGCGCCGAGTGATCTTCATTCCCAAAGCCTCACATGACCTTCCAGTCTCACCGATTTAGCTGCACCACCAGTCTTCAAAGCCTTCAAAGGCAAACATTTAACACGATTTGCCGAGAAATTAAAAATCGGCCACATGACAATACAGCAAGCTGCCAGTTCGTTTGTTACGTGAGAAGACACACGGTAGAGTGAGCTAAATAAAACTGTTATAGCGAATGCCGTAGCATGAGCAAACAGAATAAGAGACAGAATGTTAGTCCACAACAGCGAACACACAAAAAGAAACGACAATGACAAGTAGTGAATGATCAGCTGTTTACTTGATCAGTTTCAGTACTCTTGTTCAATTACTAAATGAGTTAGTTGAGAGAGTGTAATATAGCACAGTGGTCAATACATTCACACATTGTGCCCTATATTCATGCCCCTCAATGCATTAATGTGTGAATGTGATTTGGACCGCTGATGGCATATTACCCCCTTTCACCATAAGCTGCTTCTGCTTAGTGTATTTGAACAGAACTTTTAGGCTGAATGACACAGGTCCAATTAGTAGCTGGGTCATTTCCTTTTCACTTCAATCGTCTGTCTCGACTCTTTTTGATGTCTTGTTCTATGTTCAGTAGTTCCTACATTGCATTCTCTATTTCTTATTTAGCTCACATACTTGCTCCCTTTGGTATTGTTGTCTTTTGTCTGTGTTGAATGGTTCCCAGCATTCCTCTCTCAGCTTTATTTTAGCTCACTTTCTGTACGTGTCTTCTCCACATGCTGTGATTTTCTTTTGAACTATATACACATAATAAAGATTTGATTTCTCTCAGCAAATCATTTTGATAAATGACATGCACCTCTGGGAAAGCTTTAAGCTCTGGAGTGGAAGAATTTGTAAATACTTCATCAGCATTTAACAATATTAAATAGTTTTAGAATTAAACTTTCAACAACTGAACATTTGTTCCCTGATTTTGCATGAAACATTTCATTGAACATTCAAGGATAATGACTTTAAAACTAACATTCATTTATAGACAATTATTGTTCTTTTGATTAAACATAATCATTCATCAGAGTGCCACATGCTCTCTCTCTCTCTCTCTCTCCGGAAATCTGACCTTTTCAAAGACACTTGAACTGTCCTGCATAAAGGGAAATTTATTGTCTGTTCTTCCTGAAAATTGCTCTCTCTCTCTCTCTCTCTCTCTCTCTCTCTCTCTTTCTGTGTTTATTGAACTTCCAGTATTATGACAGTATATATAGAGTTATTTTTGTAATGGCATTTTGTGTGTAACAATGTTTATTTCATTTGAAGATTAACTCTTTACACAGCCTTTGCCTCATTATTGAAAACTGTTTAAGCAGGACACAAATATTCTACTTCTCTCTCTCTCTCTATCATTTTCTTCTGGCAAAATTGACACCTTTGAAAGCTTTAAGTTTGAATGGAAGAATTTGTGAATATTTCATCAGTGTATTTGGAAGGTCAATATTAAAGAAGCTTTAGAATGAAATCCTTTAAACAACTGAACATTTGTTCCCTAATTTTGTATTTTGTAAACATTTCTCATTGAACATTCAAGGATAATGACTTAAAACTAATATTCATTTATAGACAATTAGTTGTTCCTTTTGATTGAACATGAATCTTCATTCACTGACTCTCTCTCTCTCTCTCTCTCTCTCTCTCTCTCTCTCTCTCTCTCTCTCTCTCTCTCTCTCTCTCTCTCTCTCTGGGAAATATGACCTTTTTCAAAGACACTTTGAACTGTCCTGTATACAGAAATATTGCTGTTCTTGTTCTTTCCTATGAAAATTTCTCTCTCTCTCTCTCTCTCTCTCTCTCTCTCTCTCTCTCTCTCTCTCTCTCTCTCTCTCTCTCTCTCTCTTTCTGTGTTTATCTTCTGATCATTCCTTTTTTTAGTTTTGCTTTAATTTCATAAGTAACTGTTTTGGCATCTCTCTCTTTCTCTTCTCTCTCTTTTCTCTCAATCCATCTCCATTCTCTCTGGAAGGGTCTTATCTACATACTCTTTTTCTCAGGTTTTCAGGTTAGTCTTTGTCATTTTACTGAGGAAAGATTTTTTCTGTAACATCAATATTTTTCTGAGGGTTTTTTCAATCCATGAACATTCTGTCTTCTGGATGGGGTCTTTCTCTAGTATCAAACCTTTTTCTCAGGTTTTCAGGTTAGTCTTGAAGCATTTGCCTTTGTCTTGAATGGTTCAAGGTATTTAATTTTGGGTTTGGGGCAATTTATCATGAACATTGTCTTATATGGCTGTGTCTTGGAATCTGTGTATCAAACCTTTTCATTCAGGTTTTCAGTTTAGTCTTGAACATGCAGTCTTCTCTTTTTTTAGTGTGTCAAAGGTGGTTTTGTGAGGGTTTGCATTCCATGAACATTGTGCTTTATCATATTCTCTGGTCAGCAATTAGTATCTGTGTTTTATTCAGGTTTTGTGCATTCATTTGTCTTGAATGCAAATTTGATTGGAAGGATTTTTTCTGGCATGGTGATTGTACCTTATTGTTCTGTATTTTCACCAGCATAATGCATTAATTTGAAATTTGACCATGATCATACATACCCTTTGAACATAAGCTGGCTTGTCTTTGCTGAGTTTGAACAGGTTTCAGGCTGAATGGATCAAATCCAATTAGGTAGCTGGTCATTTTTTCACAAATCGTCTTGAATGACTCTTTTTTGATGTCTTGTTCATGTTCAGTAATTCCCAAGCATTGCATTCTTCTCTTTTTTTTGTTTATCTCACATACTCTGTCTTCTGGCATTGCTGTGTCTTGTCTGTGTTGAATGGTTCCCAGCATTCCATTCTCTTAGTTTTACTTTATCTCACTTTCTGTACGTGTCTTCTCCACATGCTGTGATTATTTGTTTTTTTGGGGCAATATATTATCATAATGTAGTTTTGATTTTCTCTCAGGCATCATCATTTGAAAAGCAAAATTGACACCTTTGAAAGCTTTAAGTTTGACTTGGTTTGGAAGAATTTGTAATATTTCATTCAGTGTAGTTTTGGAAGGTCAATATTCTTATCTCAGCAAATTTTCTGGCTTTGAATGAAATCTTTTAAACAACTGAACATTTGTTCCCACATTTTGTATTTTGTAGTTTTTTTCATTCACATTTCTGTCTTTCTTGGATAATGACTTAAAACTAATTTTTCATTACAGTCAATTAGTTTTTCCTTTTGATTGAACATGAATCTCCATTGAACATTGTGCTATCTGGCAAGGGTCTCTCTCTCTCTCTCTCTCTCTCTTCTCTCTCTCTTCTCTCTCTCTCTCTCTCTCTCTCTCTCTCTCTCTGAGGAAGGATTTTTTGAACTTTTCTCAGCATTCCAGGTCTTTTTGAGGGTCTCTCATATCCATGAAATCATTGCATGGCTGTGTCTTGTCATTTGAAGGTTCTGGAATTTCTATCTTCTCTCTTTCTCTATCTCTTTCTCTCAGGTCTAGTCTCTCTCTCTCTGTCTGAGGAAATTTTTTACCCAGTAACTCATTCCAGGTCTTTTCTCTCTTTTCTCACAATCCTGTCTTTCTGCTATCTTCTTGGGTCTTGAATGTTCTCAAATCTCTTTCTCTCTAGGTTTTCTTTATCTCACATACTCATCTCTCTTCTGGCATGGAACCTTGATTTTTATAAATTGAATGGTTCAAGGTATTTTTGAGGGTTTTATTTCCATGAACATTTTCTCTATCTTACTCTCTCTGGGAAGGGTCTTGTCTCTCTGAATGTTCTCTCATTCTCTTCTCTCAGGTTTTCATTTCTTACTTTTTTAGCATTTGGCCAAGGTCTTTTTTAGTTGAATGGTAACGTCATTCCATTTTTTGAGTTAAACTTTCATCTCCATGAACATTTCTCTCTCTGGCTCTGTCTTGAAAATGTGTTCAAATTTTTTTCTCTTATTTTTCTTAGTTTTGACTTTCATCTGAGAACATTTTTTGTCTTTCAAGGCAAATTTTTTGAGTTGGAATGGTTTGAACATTGTAGGAATCTTATGGTTTTTGATGGAATGTATATCAATACTTTTTCTATATTAAGGTTTTCAGATTAAAGAAATTTAAATTATATCAAGAATCTCACATGCCCTGTTTAACATCAATATTTTGTGAGGAATTTATGATTTGCAATCCATGGCATATTTACTGTTTTTCTTGTCTTCTGGAATGTAGTATCAAATCTTTTTTTTCTCTTTCATTCATTTTTTTTTGAAGATTTACAGAATCTTTTTTTTTCACAATTTACTCTGGACACTCTTTTGGCATGGCTGTGAACATTTTGTCTCTATTTGAATGGTTCCCTGAAGCATTCTCATTCTCTTTTTTTTCATCAAATTCAAATATCTTCATCTGTCTTTTTTGGCATTGCTCTGTTCTTCTTGTTGAAATTTGACATTGCATTTCTCTTATTTTTACTTTATTCTCACATACTCTGTCTTCTGAATTTTCAATTTGCATTGTTTGTGTTTTTGATCAAATTGAATGGTTCTTTGTAAAGCATTCTTTCTCTTAGTTTTTTTTATTTTATCTCTCTATTCTGTCTGTCTCTATACAAAATCCACATGCTTTTACTGTTGAGGTTTTTTCATCATTAAACATTCTCTTAGTTTTTTTTTATCTTCACATACTTGTCTTCTGCAAATATTGCTGTGTGTTGAATGAAATGTCAAATGGTTCCCACATTCCATTTTCTTTTTTTTTATTTCATACTTGTCTTCAAACATTTTCTTTCTCTTGTCTGTGTTCTTTTCTCAAATTACATTCCATTCTCAGAAGATTTTTTTTTTAATCTTTTTCATATTTCTTCTGGCATGGCTGTTTCAATGTCTGAAAAATTTGAAAGGTTCCTCAAAAAATTTTTCTTTTTAATCTTTCATTTTTCTCTCTCTCTCTTGAACATTTCAAGGATAATTTTTCTGTGTTCAATATTCCATTTTGGACTCAAGTTAGTTTTCTTTATCTCTGAACTCTGTCTTCTGGATTCTTCTCTGAATGAATGGTTTCAAATTCTTTTCTCTTAGTTTTGATTTTAGATCTCTCTCTCTCTCTCTCATCTCTCTCTCTCTCTCTCTTTCTCTGGTTCTCTCTCTCTCTCTCTCTCTCTCTCTTTCTCTCAATACTCTGTCTTTTTGGCTGAAAACTACACTTTGAACTGTTGAATGGTACAGCAAATATTCTTGTTTTTCTTAGAAAGAATAACTGCAAAATTTGATCTGCTCTCTCTCTCTCTCTCTCTCTCTCTCTCTCTCTCTCCTCTCTCTCTCTCTCTCTCTCTCTCTCTCTCTCTCTCTCTCTCTCTCTTCACACACATCTTCTGTAATGGTTTTCCTTTCTTCCAGTAAATGCAATAAGCATTTCTTAGCCATTCACTCATCCACATCTCATTATGGGACCTTTTCTAACTTCTCATGCATTTTACTGACTCTCCATAAATATTCTTCACTTACATTTTAACATGAGAAGTGTTGAATGGGTGTTTTGGGGTAGAGACAGGACCACCTTTCATAAACTTTCATAAATTATAGTTCTCTGGTGCTTTTAATGGTTGTTGAAAGGATTTAAAGTTAAATTAGAACCTCTGTGCATTCTAACACTGCTTGATTGATTAAGGCAAATTTGCAGTTGGTTTGGTTTAAGGTCATAAGGTGATTGTATGGGTATATTAAGTATAGATAAATAGATACAGATTAATGCCCTATATTCATGCCCTGTAATGCATTAATGTATGAATATGATTTGACCCCTGATGGCATATTACCCCTTTCACCATAAGCTGGCACAGTTTCGTGAGTTTGAACAGAACTTTTCCAGGCTGAATGGACACAGGTCCAATTAGGTAGCTGGTCATTTCCTTTCACAAATCGTCTGTCTCGACTCTTTTTGATGTCTTGTTCATGTTCAGTAATTCCCAAGCATTGCATTCTTTTTTTTTTTTTGTTTAGCTCACATACTCTGTCTTCAGGCATTGCTGTCTTTTGTCTGTGTTGAATGGTTCCCAGCATTCCTTTCTCTTAGTTTTATTTTAGCTCACTTTCTGTACGTGTCTTCTCCACATGCTGTGATTTTCTTTAACTTTCATATATTATCATAATGTACGATTTTGATTTCTCAGCAAATCATTTTTCGAGGCAAAATTGACACCTTTGAAAGCTTTAAGTTTGAATGGAAGAATTTGTAAATATTTCATCAGTGTATTTGGAAGGTCAATATTAAAGAAGCTTTAGAATGAAATCCTTTAAACAACTGAACATTTGTTCCCTAATTTTGTATTTTGTAAACATTTCTCATTGAACATTCAAGGATAATGACTAATATTTTTAAAATTAATATTCATTTTATAGATCTTTAGATGTTGTTCTTTTGATTTCTCTCTCTTGGGAAATTCTCTCTCATGCTTGACTTTGAACAGCATGTATCTTTTCTGGAGATTTTTTAAGGTAGGAATGTTCTCTCTCTCTCTCTCTCTCTCTCTCTCTCTCTCTCTCTCTCTCTCTCTCTCTCTCTCTCTCTTCTCATCTCTCTAGAAATGACCTTTTTCAAAGACACTTTGAACTGTCCTTTGTCTGGTAGGAATGGTTCTCTCTCTCAGAAATAGTTTTGCTGGTATTTGTCTTCTTTTCTTTCTCTGAAAATTTTCTGGACATCTCTCTCTCTCTCTCTCTCTCTCTCTCTCTCTCTCTCTCTCTCTCTCTCTCTCTCTCTCTCTTCATACACACATCTTCTGTAAATCCCTTTCTTCCAGTAAATGCAATGAAAATTTCTTAGCCATTCACTCATCCACATCTCATTATGGGACCTTTTCTAACTACCTCATGCATTTTACTGACTCTCCATAAATATTCTTCACTTACATTTTAACATGAGAAGAGGAAGGGTGTTTTGGGGTAGAGACAGGACCACCTATTCATAAACTTTCATAAATTATAGTTCTCTGGTGCTTTTAATGGTTGTTGAAGGATTTAAAGTTAAATTAGAACCTCTGTGCATTCTAACACTGCTTGATTGATTAAGGCAAATTTGCAGTTGGTTTGGTTTAAGGTCATAAGGTGATTGTATGGGTATATTAAGTATAGATAAATAGATACAGATTAATGCCCTATATTCATGCCCTGTAATGCATTAATGTATGAATATGATTTGACCCCTGATGGCATATTAATTTTTCACCATAAGCTGGCACAGTTTCGTGAGTTTGAACAGAACTTTTCCAGGCTGAATGGACACAGGTCCAATTAGGTAGCTGGTCATTTCCTTTCACAAATCGTCTGTCTCGACTCTTTTTGATGTCTTGTTCATGTTCAGTAATTCCCAAGCATTGCATTCTCTTTTTTTTGTTTAGCTCACATACTCTGTCTTCAGGCATTGCTGTCTTTTGTCTGTGTTGAATGGTTCCCAGCATTCCTTTCTCTTAGTTTTATTTTAGCTCACTTTCTGTACGTGTCTTCTCCACATGCTGTGATTTTCTTTAACTTTTATATATTATCATAATGTACGATTTTGATTTCTCAGCAAATCATTTTTCGAGGCAAAATTGACACCTTTGAAAGCTTTAAGTTTGAGTGGAAGAATTTGTAAATATTTCATCAGTGTATTTGGAAGGTCAATATTAAAGAAGCTTTAGAATGAAATCCTTTAAACAACTGAACATTTGTTCCCTAATTTTGTATTTTGTAAACATTTCTCATTGAACATTCAAGGATAATGACTTAAAACTAATATTCATTTATAGACAATTAGTTGTTCCTTTTGATTGAACATGAATCTTCCATTCATTTGATGTGAGAAATTTTGACAAAGGTCTCTCTCTCTCTCTCTCTCTCTCTCTCTCTCTCTCTCTCTCTTCTCTCTCTCTCTCTCTTTCTCTCTCTCTCTCTCTCTCTCTCTCTTTCTGACCTTTCAAAGAAACTTTGAACTGACCTTATATACAGAAATTTGATGATTTTTGTTCTTTCATATGAAAATGTTCTCTCTCTCTCTCTCTCTCTCTTCTCTCTCTCTCTCTCTCTCTCTCTCTCTCTTCTCTCTCTCTCTCTCTCTCTATTTCTCATATGCAACTTATTGGGAAATTTACTGGACATACAAGCACTTTGAAATTTAAAGGAGAGACAAGGTATTTATACAGAAATTTTGCTGTTTTTTGTTCTTTGGGAAAGAAGCAGAAAATTTCTCTCTCTCTCTCTCTCTCAAAATTCTCTCTCTCTCTCTTCTCTCTCTCTCTCTCTCTGGGAAATTTCTGGACATACAAGCTCTCTCTTTAAAGGAGAGACAAGGTCAGAGAAATTTGATTCTATAGATTTTTTGTATTTGTAGAATGTTGGGAAAGAACAGCAAATATTTGATGGAGATATGCTATTTCATCTCTTTTCTCTTATTGACAATCTCTCTAATAAAGGAGAGACAAGGTATACAGAGAATTTGATGGAGATTTTGAAATGAATTGTAATTTGTTTAGTTTTGGAAATATGCTATTTCATATGCAAAATATTGGGAAATTTACTGGATTTTTGTAGTAATGAAATTTAGTAGTTTGTATCTTGAAATTTACAGTATTTTTTATTAATGATGTTTACAGATTGATCCTGATGATGGGAGAAGAGAGAGAGCAAAATTTGATGGAATCAGGTGATATCAAGAGAACGAGGAAGGCAAGAGGATTGGGTAACCTTCAAAACCTAAATAAGATGCCGGTAATCCAGGGCAGTTAAAAAAACCTTTTCTGGACGCCTCAACTTATACACTCAAATTTAATCAAATTTTAGAATTTTTAATTTTTTTTTTTTTTTTTTTTTTTTTGCAGCAAAATTTGATGGAGATATGGCTATTTCATATGCAACTTGGGAAATTTACTGGACATATCTGGCACTGGACCTGGCTGGGCAAGGTATGTGGATTTGGTCTGGAATGATTTTTAAAATTAGGAATGTTGGGGAACAAAATTTTGGTTTGCAAAATTTGATGGAGATATGCTATTTCATATGCAACTTATTGGAAATTTACTGGACATACTTCTGAAAGGAAATTTAAAGGAGAGACAAGGTTTGTAAAAATTTGATGGAGATTTGAAAGGTAGGAATGTTTTTTGTAATGCTAAATCTTGATGTAATGAAATTTGATTTTTTTATATGCAAATTTACTGGACATACAAGCTGAGGTTTTAAAGTAATGCTACCTTATGTAAGGAAATTTTAATGGAGATTTTTATTTGTAGGAATTTTTTTTGTAATGCTAAAATTTGGTTTGATTTTTTTGTAATGCTACCCTTATGCAAATTTTGGAAATTTTTTGTAATGCAACCTTATTATGTAAGGTTCTTTTTTGTAATGCTAAATTTTTTTTAATGGAGAGGTTTTTTTTTTTGTATGCTACCCTTATTGTAAATGTTCTTTTTTGTAATGCTACCCTTATGTAAGGTTCTTTTTTTGTAATGCTACTCTTATTGTAAAGGTTCTTGTTTGTAATGCTACTCTTATTGTAAAGGTTCTTGTTTGTAATGCTACTCTTATTGTAAAGGTTCTTGTTTGTAATGCTACTCTTATTGTAAAGGTTCTTTTTTGTAATGCTACTCTTATTGTAAAGGTTCTTTTTTAAATAAACTGTCAAGTATTCATAATTATTTAATTTTCCTGATGAATTGAATGGTGAAATTCCTGATAATTATCAACTGAATGGTAATTCAATGAGGTACTGAATGACAAGCAAACTGCATTAGAGTGTTTTATTTAACCAAAGGTCACACAGACATCACAGATCATATACAGAGAATACTGGCTGCCCAAGACAGCACCAGCAGAGAGACATGTTACTCCTGTGACAGCTCACTAGAGACTGATGGGGGCTCTTTGAGTTCACCTTCTATATATACCCTGGATGGACAGTTGCCATGAGTTGCCTGTTAGGATATCTCCAATGAATTTTTGGAGATAGTGCAAATTTTGAGGTGGAAGTGGGCCAAGAAGGCAGGTGGTGCAGTGGGTAGGAGAGGTTGGAAGGTCCTTATGAACTCCTCCACAACTGGCCAGGGATGAGATCCCCAGCCTCAATTACTCCTGGAAAGAGAGAGAGACATTAATACTTTCTGCTGAGTAAAGTAAGCAATGCTACTAGACATCATTTACTGGACATACACAGAAATTTAAAGGAGAGACAAGGTATACAGAGAAATTACTGGAGATTTTTGCTTGCTAATGCTACACTAGAAGAGAATGCTGGATGAACTAAAGGCAACTGGTAATTCTGCTTACTAATGCTGTGAATACTAGCTGAACTGAAAGCTGCTACTGATACTGGTTACTGACATACAATGCTAGAAATTTGTAGAGAGTTTCTAGGTATAAGGCAATTTTACTGTTTGCTGGTCAGTCATGCTATGCTAATGAACTGTACAAAATTTGAAGACAAATGATATGCTATTTCATATGCAACTTATTGGGAAATTTACTGGACATACAAGCTGAGAAATTTAAAGGAGAGACAAGGTATACAAAGAAATTTGATGGAGATTTTTGAAAGGTAGGAATGTTGGGAAAGAAGCAGCAAAATTTGATGGAGATATGCTATTTCATATGCAACTTATTGGGAAATTTACTGGACATACAAGCTGAGAAATTTAAAAGAGACAAGGTATACAGAGAAATTTGATGGAGATTTTTGAAAGGTAGGAATGTTGGGAAAGAAGCAGCAAAATTTGATGGGAAAGATATGCTATTTCATATGCAACTTATTGGAAATTTACTGGACATACAAGCTGAGAAATTTAAAGGCAACAAAGGTATACAGAGAAATTTGATGGAGATTTTTGAAAGGTAGGAAAATTTGAAAAGAAGCAGCAAAATTTGATGGAGATATGCTATTTCATAGCAACTTATTGGAAATTTACTGGACATACAAGCTGAGAAATTTAAAGGAGAGACAAGGTATACAGAGAAATTTGATGGAGATTTTTGAAAGGTAGCAGCAAATGTTGGGAAAAAGCAGCAAAATTTGATGGAGATATGCTATTTCATATGCAACTTATTGGGAAATTTACTGGACATACAAGCTGAGAAATTTAAAGGAGAGACAAGGTATACAGAGAAATTTGATGGAGATTTTTTGAAAGGTAGGAATGTTGGGAAAGAAGCAGCCAAATTTGATGGGAAAGAATGCAAAATTTGATGGAGATATGCTATTTCATATGCAACTTATTGGGAAATTTACTGGACATACAAGCTGAGAAATTTAAAGGAGAGACAAGGTATACAGAGAAATTTGATGGAGATTTTTGAAAGGTAGGAATGTTGGGAAAGAAGCAGCAAAATTTGATGGGAAAGAAGCAGCAAAATTTGATGGAGATATGCTATTTCATATGCAACTTATTGGGAAATTTACTGGACATACAAGCTGAGAAATTTAAAGGAGAGACAAGGTATACAGAGAAATTTGATGGAGATTTTTGAAAGGTAGGAATGTTGCGAAAGAAGCAGCAAAATTTGATGGAGATATGCTATTTCATATGCAACTTATTGGGAAATTTACTGGACATACAAGCTGAGAAATTTAAAGGAGAGACAAGGTATACAGAGAAATTTGATGGAGATTTTTGAAAGGTAGGAATGTTGGGAAAGAAGCAGCAAAATTTGATGGGAAAGAAGCAGCAAAATTTGATGGAGATATGCTATTTCATATGCAACTTATTGGGAAATTTACTGGACATACAAGCTGAGAAATTTAAAGGAGAGACAAGGTATACAGAGAAATTTGATGGAGATTTTTGAAAGGTAGGAATGTTGGGCAGCAAAATTTGATGGGAAAGAAGCAAAATTTGATGGAGATATGCTATTTCATATGCAACTTATTGGGAAATTTACTGGACATACAAGCTGAGAAATTTAAAGGAGAGACAAGGTATACAGAGAAATTTGATGGAGATTTTTGAAAGGTAGGAATGTTGGGAAAGAAGCAGCAAAATTTGATGGGAAAGAAGCAGCAAAATTTGATGGAGATATGCTATTTCATATGCAACTTATTGGGAAATTTACTGGACATACAAGCTGAGAAATTTAAAGGAGAGACAAGGTATACAGAGAAATTTGATGGAGATTTTTGAAAGGTAGGAATGTTGGGAAAGAAGCAGCAAAATTTGATGGGAAAGAAGCAGCAAAATTTGATGGAGATATGCTATTTCATATGCAACTTATTGGGAAATTTACTGGACATACAAGCTGAGAAATTTAAAGGAGAGACAAGGTATACAGAGAAATTTGATGGAGATTTTTGAAAGGTAGGAATGGTCGGGAAAAAAGCAGCAAAATTTGATGGGAAAGAAGCAGCAAAATTTGATGGAGATAAGCTATTTCATATGCAACTTATTGGGAAATTTACTGGACATACAAGCTGAGAAATTTAAAGGAGAGACAAGGTATACAGAGAAATTTGATGGAGATTTTTGAAAGGTAGGAATGTTGGAAAGAAGCAGCAAAATTTGATGGGAGAGAAGCAGCAAAATTTGATGGAGATATGCGATTTCATATGCAACTTATTGGGAAATTTACTGGATATACAAGCTGAGAAATTTAAAGGAGAGACAAGGTATACAGAGAAATTTGATGGAGATTTTTGATTAGGAATTTGGGAAAGAAGCAGCAAAATTTGATGGGAAAGAAGCAGCAAAATTCGATGGAGATATGCTATTTCATATGCAACTTATTGGGAAATTTACTGGACATACAAGCTGAGAAATTTAAAGGAGAGACAAGGTATACAGAGAAATTTGATGGAGATTTTTGAAAGGTAGGAATGTTGGGAAAGAAGCAGCAAAATTTGATGGGAAAGAAGCAGCAAAATTTGATGGAGATATGCTATTTCATATGCAACTTATTGGGAAATTTACTGGACATACAAGCTGAGAAATTTAAAGGAGAGACAAGGTATACAGAGAAATTTGATGGAGATTTTTGAAAGGTAGGAATGTTGGGAAAGAAGCAGCAAAATTTGATGGGAAAGAGCAGCAAAATTTGATGGAGATATGCTATTTCATATGCAACTTATTGGGAAATTTACTGGACATACAAGCTGAGAAATTTAAAGGAGAGACAAGGTATACAGAGAAATTTGATGGAGATTTTTGAAAGGTAGGAATGTTGGGAAAGAAGCAGCAAAATTTGATGGGAAAGAAGCAGCAAAATTTGATGGAGATATGCTATTTCATATGCAACTTATTGGGAAATTTACTGGACATACAAGCTGAGAAATTTAAAGGAGAGACAAGGTATACAGAGAAATTTGATGGAGATTTTTGAAAGGTAGGAATGTTGGGAAAGAAGCAGCAAAATTTGATGGAAAGAAGCAGCAAAATTTGATGGAGATATGCTATTTCATATGCAACTTATTGGGAAATTTACTGGACATACAAGCTGAGAAATTTAAAGGAGAGACAAGGTATACAGAGAAATTTGATGGAGATTTTTGAAAGGTAGGAATGTTGGGAAAGAAGCAGCAAAATTTGATGGAAAGATATGCTATTTTCATATGCTATTTCTTATTGGAAATTTACTGGACATACAAGCTGAGAAATTTAAAGGAGAGACAAGGTATACAGAGAAATTTGATGGAGATTTTTGAAAGGTAGGAATGTTGGGAAAGAAGGCAAAATTTGAAAAGAAGCAGCAAAATTTGATGGAGATATGCTATTTCATATGCAACTTATTGGGAAATTTAATGGACATACAAGCTGAGAAATTTAAAGGAGAGACAAGGTATACAGAGAAATTTTATGGAGATTTTTGAAAGGTAGGAATGTTGGGAAAAAACAACAAAATTTGATGGGAAAGAAGCAGCAAAATTTGATGGAGATATGCTATTTCATATGCAACTTATTGGGAAATTTACTGGACATACAAGCTGAGAAATTTAAAGGAGAGACAAGGTATACAGAGAAATTTGATGGAGATTTTTTGAAAGGTAGGAATGTTGGGAAAGAAGCAGCAAAATTTGATGGAGATATGCTATTTCATATGCAACTTATTGGGAAATTTACTGGACATACAAGCTGAGAAATTTAAAGGAGAGACAAGGTATACAAAGAAATTTGATGGAAATTTTTACTGGTTGGGAAAGAATGTTGATGGGAAAGAAGCAGCAAAATTTGATGGAGATATGCTATTTCATATGCAACTTATTGGGAAATTTACTGGACATACAAGCTGAGAAATTTAAAGGAGAGACAAGGTATACAGAGAAATTTGATGGAGATTTTTTGGTAGGAATGTTGGGAGCAAAAGATGAAAAAGGCAAAATGTTGATGGGAAAGAAGCAGCAAAATTTGATGGAGATATGCTATTTCATATGCAACTTATTGGGAAATTTACTGGACATACAAGCTGAGAAATTTAAAGGAGAGACAAGGTATACAGAGAAATTTGATGGAGATTTTTGAAAGGTAGGAATGTTGGGAAAGAAGCAGCAAAATTTGATGGGAAAGAAGCAGCAAAATTTGATGGAGATATGCTATTTCATATGCAACTTATTGGGAAATTTACTGGACATACAAGCTGAGAAATTTAAAGGAGAGACAAGGTATACAGAGAAATTTGATGGAGATTTTTGAAAGGTAGGAATGTTGGGAAAGAAGCAGCAAAATTTGATGGAGATATGCTATTTCATATGCAACTTATTGGAAATTTACTGGACATACAAGCTGAGAAATTTAAAGGAGAGACAAGGTATACAGAGAAATTTGATGGAGATTTTTGAAAGGTAGGAATGTTGGGAAAGAAGCAGCAAAATTTGATGGGAAAGAAGCAGCAAAATTTGATGGAGATATGCTATTTCATATGCAACTTATTGGGAAATTTACTGGACATACAAGCTGAGAAATTTAAAGGAGAGACAAGGTATACAGAGAAATTTGATGGAGATTTTTGAAAGGTAGGAATGTTGGGAAAGAAGCAGCAAAATTTGATGGGATGGGAAAAGAAGCAGCAAATTTGATGGAGATATGCTATTTCATATGCAACTTATTGGGAAATTTACTGGACATACAAGCTGAGAAATTTAAAGGAGAGACAAGGTATACAGAGAAATTTGATGGAGATTTTTGAAGGTAGGAATGTTGGGAAAGAATGTTGATGGGAAAGAAGCAGCAAAATTTGATGGAGATATGCTATTTCATATGCAACTTATTGGGAAATTTACTGGACATACAAGCTGAGAAATTTAAAGGAGAGACAAGGTATACAGAGAAATTTGATGGATTTTTTTTTGAAAGGTAGGAATGTTGAAGATATGCTATTTCAAAATTTGATGGGAAATTTAAGCAGCAAAATTTGATGGAGATATGCTATTTCATATGGAACTTATTGCGAAATTTACTGGACATACAAGCTGAGAAATTTAAAGGAGAGACAAGGTATAAGCTGATAGTTTTTGAATGGTAGGAATGTTGGGAAAGAAGCAGCAAAATTTGATGGAGATATGCTATTTCATATGCAACTTATTGGGAAATTTACTGGACATACAAGCTGAGAAATTTAAAGGAGAGACAAGGTATACAGAGAAATTTGATGGAGATTTTTGAAAGGTAGGAATGTTGGGAAAGAAGCAGCAAAATTTTTGCAAAATTTGATGGAGATATGCTATTTCATATGCAACTTATTGGGAAATTTACTGGACATACAAGCTGAGAAATTTAAAGGAGAGACAAGGTATACAGAGAAATTTGATGGAGATTTTTGAAAGGTAGGAATGTTGGGAAAGAAGCAGCAAAATTTGATGGATATATGCTATTTCATATGCAACTTATTGGGAAATTTACTGGACATACAAGCTGAGAAATTTAAAGGAGAGACAAGGTATACAGAGAAATTTGATGGAGATTTTTGAAAGGTAGGAATGTTGGGAAAGAAGCAGCAAAATTTGATGGAGCAAAATATGATATGCTATTTCATATGCAACTTATTGGGAAATTTACTGGACATACAAGCTGAGAAATTTAAAGGAGAGACAAGGTATACAGAGAAATTTGATGGAGATTTTTGAAAGGTAGGAATGTTGGGAAAGAAGCAGCAAAATTTGATGGAAATATGCTATTTCATATGCAACTTATTGGGAAATTTACTGGACATACAAGCTGAGAAATTTAAAGGAGAGACAAGGTATACAGAGAAATTTGATGGAGATTTTTGAAAGGTAGGAATGTTGGGAAAGAAAGCATGGGAAAGAAAAATTTGATGGAGATATGCTATTTCATATGCAACTTATTGGGAAATTTACTGGACATACAAGCTGAGAAATTTAAAGGAGAGACAAGGTATACAGAGAAATTTGATGGAGATTTTTGAAAGGTAGGAATGCAGCAAAATTTGATGGGAAAGAAGCAGCAAAATTTGATGGAGATATGCTATTTCATATGCAACTTATTGGGAAATTTACTGGACATACAATTTAAAGTAGAGACAAGGTATACAGAGAAATTTGATGGAGATTTTTGAAAGGTAGGAATGTTGGGAAAGAAGCAGCAAAATTTGATGGAGATATGCTATTTCATATGCAACTTATTGGGAAATTTACTGGACATACAAGCTGAGAAATTTAAAGGAGAGACAAAGGTATACAGAGAAATTTGATGGAGATTTTTGAAAAGGTTAGGAATGTTGGGAAAGAAGCAGCAAAATTTGATGGAGATATGCTATTTCATATGCAACTTATTGGGAAATTTACTGGACATACAAGCTGAGAAATTTAAAGGAGAGACAAGGTATACAGAGAAATTTGATGGAGATTTTTGAAAGGTAGGAATGTTGGGAAAGAAAGCAAAATTTGATGGGAAAAGAAGCAGCAAAATTTGATGGAGATATGCTATTTCATATGCAACTTATTGGGAAATTTACTGGACATACAAGCTGAGAAATTTAAAAGGAGAGACAAGGTATACAGAGAAATTTGATGGAGATTTTTGAAAGGTAGGAATGTTGGGAAAGAAGCAGCAAAATGTTGGGAAAGAAGCAGCAAAAATTTGATGGA
>NW_027100728.1:308844-326016 GCF_040412425.1 Macrobrachium rosenbergii
AGGATTTTAGTGTAACGCCAAGGTATTTTTGTGAGGGTTTGGGGTAATCCATGAACATTGTGCTGTATGGAAGGGTCTCAGATACTAGTATCAAACCTTTTCCTCAGGTTTTCAGGTTAGTCTTGAAGCATCTTGCCTGAGGAAGCGATTTTTAGTGTAACGTCAAAGGTATTTTTGTGAGGGTTTGGGCAATCCATGAACATTGTGCTATTGGAAGGGTCTTGAATGGAGTCAGTCAAACCTTTTCCTCAGGTTTTCAGGTTAGTCTTGAAGCATCGTGCCTGAGGAAGGATTTTTAGTGTAACGTAGAAAGGTATTTTGTGAGGGTTTGGGCAATCCATGAACATTGTGCTATTTGGAAGGGTCTGAATGTAGTATCAAAGCCCTTTTCCTCAGGTTTTCAGGTTAGTCTTGAAGCATCGTGCCTGAGGAAGGATTTTTTGTAACGTCAAGGTATTTGTGAGGGTTTGGGGCAATCCATGAACATTGTGCTATCTGGAAGGGTCTTGAATGTAGTATCAAACCTTTTCCTCAGGTTTTCAGGTTAGTCTTGAAGCATCGTGCCTGGAGGAAGGATTTTTTTAGTGTAACGTCAAGGTATTTTTGTGAGGGTTTGGGGCAATCCATGAACATTGTGCTATTTGGAAGGGTCTTCAGAATGTAGTATCAAACCTTTTCTCAGGTTTTCAGGTTAGTCTTGAAGTATCGTGCCTGAGGAAGGATTTTTAGTGTAACGTAAAGGTATTTTTGTGAGGGTTTGGGGCACCCATGAACATTGTGCTTGAAGCATTTGGAAGGGTCTCAGAATGTGAAGGTTTAAGAAATCAAACCTTTTCCTCAGGTTTTCAGGTTAGTCTTGAAGCATCGTGCCTGAGGAAGGATTTTTAGTGTAACGTCAAGGTATTTTGTGAGGGTTTGGGGCAATCCATGAACATTGTGCTGTATGGAAGGGTCTGAATGTAGTATCAAACCTTTCTCAGGTTTTCAGGTTAGTCTTGAAGCATCGTGCCTGAGGAAGGATTTTTAGTGTAACGTCAAGGTATTTTGTGAGGGTTTTGGGGCAATCCATGAACATTGTGCTATTTGGAAGGGTCTCAGAATGTAGTATCAAACCTTTCCTCAGGTTTTCAGGTTAGTCTTGAAGCATCGTGCCTGAGGAAGGATTTTTTAGTGTAACGTCAAGGTATTTTGTGAGGGTTTGGGGCAATCCATGAACATTGTGCTGTATGGAAGGGTCTCGGAATGTAGTATCAAACCTTTTTCTCAGGTTTTCAGGTTAGTCTTGAAGCATCGTGCCTGAGGAAGGATTTTTTAGTGTAACGTCAAGGTATTTTGTGAGGGTTTGGGGCAATCCATGAACATTGTGCTATTTGGAAGGGTCTCGGAATGTAGTATCAAACCTTTTCCTCAGGTTTTCAGGTTAGTCTTGAAGCATCGTGCCTGAGGAAGGATTTTTTAGTGTAACGTCAAGGTATTTTTTGAGGGTTTGGGGCAATCCATGAACATTGTGCTATTTGGAAGGGTCTCGGAATGTAGTATCAAACCTTTTCCTCAGGTTTTCAGGTTAGTCTTGAAGCATCGTGCCTGAGGAAGGATTTTTTAGTGTAACGTCAAGGTATTTTGTGAGGGGGGGCAATCCATGAACATTGTGCTATTTGGAAGGGTCTTGAATGTAGTATCAAACCTTTTCCTCAGGTTTTCAGGTTAGTCTTGAAGCATCGTGCCTGGAGGAAGGATTTTTTAGTGTAACGTCAAGGTATTTTGTGAGGGTTTGGGGCAATCCATGAACATTGTGCTATCTGGAAGGGTCTTTGAATGTAGTATCAAACATTTTCTCAGGTTTTCAGGTTAGTCTTGAAGCATCGTGCCTGAGGAAGGATTTTAGTGTAACGTCAAGGTATTTTGTGAGGGTTTGGGGCAATCCATGAACATTGTGCTATCTGGAAGGGTCTTGGAATGTAGTATCAAACCTTTCTCAGTTTTTCAGGTTAGTCTTGAAGCCTGAGGAAGGATTTTTTAGTGTAACGTCAAGGTATTTTGTGAGGGTTTTGGGCAATCCATGAACATTGTGCTGTCTGAAGGGTCTTGAATGTAGTATCAAACATTTTCCTCAGGTTTTCAGGTTAGTCTTGAAGCATCGTGCCTGAGGAAGGATTTTTAGTGTAACGTCAAGGTATTTTGTGAGGGTTTGGGGCAATCCATGAACATTGTGCTATCTGGAAGGGTCCAGAATGTAGTATCAAACCTTTTCTCAGGTTTTCAGGTTAGTCTTGAAGCATTGTGCCTGAGGAAGGATTTTAGTGTAACGTCAAGGTATTTTTGAGGGTTTGGGGCAATCCATGAACATTGTGCTATCTGGAAGGGTCTTGAATGTAGTATCAAACCTTTTCCTCAGGTTTTCAGGTTAGTCTTGAAGCATCGTGCCTGAGGAAGGATTTTTAGTGTAACGTCAAGGTATTTTGTGAGGGTTTGGGGCAATCCATGAACATTGTGCTATCTTGAAGGGTCTCAGAATGTAGTATCAAACCTTTCTCAGGTTTTCAGTGTTAGTCTTGAAGCATCGTGCCTGAGGAAGGATTTTTTAGTGTAATGTCAAGGTATTTTGTGAGGTTTTGGGCAATCCATGAACATTGTGCTATATGGAAGGGTCTCAGAATGTAGTATCAAACCTTTTCCTCAGGTTTTCAGGTTAGTCTTGAAGCATCTTTGCCTGAGGAAGGATTTTTAGTGTAACGTCAAGGTATTTTGTGAGGGTTTGGGGCAATCCATGAACATTGTGCTATTTGAAGGGTCTTGAATGTAGTATCAAACCTTTTCCTCAGGTTTTCAGGTTAGTCTTGAAGCATCGTGCCTGAGGAAGGATTTTTAGTGTAACGTCAAGGTATTTTGTGAGGGTTTGGGGCAATCCATGAACATTGTGCTATCTGGAAGGGTCTTGGAATGTAGTATCAAACCTTTTCCTCAGGTTTTCAGGTTAGTCTTGAAGCATCGTGCCTGAGGAAGGATTTTTAGTGTAACGTCAAGGTATTTTGTGAGGGTTTGGGGCAATCCATGAACATTGTGCTATCTGGAAGGGTCTTGAATGTAGTATCAAACCTTTTCCTCAGGTTTTCAGGTTAGTCTTGAAGCATCGTGCCTGAGGAAGGATTTTTTAGTGTAACGTCAAGGTATTTTGTGAGGGTTTGGGGCAATCCATGAACATTGTGCTATCTGGAAGGGTCTTCGAATGTAGTATCAAACCTTTCCTCAGGTTTTCAGGTTAGTCTTGAAGCATCGTGCCTGAGGAAGGATTTTTAGTGGGTTCAAGGTATTTTGTTGAGGGTTTGGGGCAATCCATGAACATTGTGCTATCTGGAAGGGTCTCGAATGTAGTATCAAACCTTTTCTCAGGTTTTCAGGTTAGTCTTGAAGCATCGTGCCTGAGAAGGATTTTTAGTGTTGATCAAGGTATTTTGTGAGGGTTTGGGGCAATCCATGAACATTGTGCTATTTGGAAGGGTCTTGGAATGTAGTATCAAACCTTTTCTCAGGTTTTCAGTGTTAGTCTTGAAGCATCGAGCCTGAGGAAGGATTTTTAGTGTAACGTGAAAGGTATTTTGTGAGGGTTTGGGGCAATCCATGAACATTGTGCTATCTGGAAGGGTCTCGAATGTAGTATCAAACCTTTTCCTCAGGTTTTCAGGTTAGTCTTGAAGCATCGTGCCTGAGGAAGGATTTTTAGTGTAACGTCAAGGTATTTTGTGAGGGTTTGGGGCAATCCATGAACATTGTGCTATTTGGAAGGGTCTTGGAATGTAGTATCAAACCTTTTCCTCAGGTTTTCAGGTTAGTCTTGAAGCATCGTGCCTGAGGAAGGATTTTTTAGTGTAATGTCAAGGTATTTTGTGAGGGTTTGGGGCAATCCATGAACATTGTGCTATCTGGAAGGGTCTCAGAATGTAGTATCAAACCTTTTCCTCAGGTTTTCAGGTTAGTCTTGAAGCATTGTGCCTGAGGAAGGATTTTTAGTGTAACGTAAAGGTATTTTGTGAGGGCTTGGGGCAATCCATGAACATTGTGCTATCTGGAAGGGTCTTGGAATGTAGTATCAAACCTTTTCCTCAGGTTTTCAGGTTAGTCTTGAAGCATCGTGCCTGGAGGAAGGATTTTTTAGTGTAACGTCAAGGTATTTTGTGAGGGTTTGGGGCAATCCATGAACATTGTGCTATCTGAAGGGTCTCTGAATGTAGTATCAAACCTTTTCCTCAGGTTTTCAGGTTAGTCTTGAAGCATCGTGCCTGAGGAAGGATTTTTAGTGTAACGTAAAGGTATTTTGTGAGGATTTGGGGCAATCCATGAACATTGTGCTATCTGGAAGGGTCTCTGAATGTAGTATCAAACCTTTTCCTCAGGTTTTCAGGTTAGTCTTGAAGCATTGTGCCTGAGGAAGGATTTTAGTGTAACGTCAAGGTATTTTGTGAGGGTTTTGGGCAATCCATGAACATTGTGCTATCTGGAAGGGTCTCGAATGTAGTATCAAACCTTTTCCTCAGGTTTTCAGGTTAGTCTTGAAGCATTGTGCCTGAGGAAGGATTTTTAGTACCTCAAGGTATTTTGTGAGGGTTTGGGGCAATTCATGAACATTGTGCTATCTGGAAGGGTCTTGAATGTAGTATCAAACCTTTCCTCAGGTTTTCAGGTTAGTCTTGAAGCATCGTGCCTGAGGAAGGTTTTTTAGTGTAATGTCAAGGAATTAGGGTTTTGCCATGAAATTGTGCTGTCTGGAAGGGTCTTTGAATCTATCAAATTTTCCTGTTGCTTTTCAGGTTTCCCAATATTCCTACCTTTCAAAATTTCCATCAAATTTCAAGGTCTGGGTTTGTTAATGCCTTTAAATTTCTATCTGCAAGGGTCTTGTATGTCCAGTTCAAACCTTTCCAATAAATTTGTTAGTCTTGAATAGCAAAAGTCTCATCAAATATTTTTAATATGTATTTTGTGAGGTTTGGGGCAATCCATAATTGTGCTCTCCATCAAATTTTGAAGGTTTTCAGGTTAGTCTTGGGTATCCCATCAAATTTTGCTTTCCCAAGATTCCTACCTTTCAAAAATCTCCATCAAATTTCTCTGTATACCTTGTCTCTCCTTTAAATTTCTCAGCTTGTATGTCCAGTAAATTTTCCCAATAAGTTGCATATGAAATAGCATATTCCATCAAATTTTTGCTTCTTTCCATCAAAATTTGCTGCTTCTTTCCCAACATTCCTACCTTTCAAAAATCTCCATCAAATTTCTCTGTATACCTTGTCTCTCCTTTAAATTTCTCAGCTTGTATGTCCAGTAAATTTCCCAATAAGTTGCATATGAAAAATACTCCATCTAATTTTTGATATCTTTTTCCTATCAAATTTGCTGCTTCTTTCCCAAGATTCTACCTTTCAAAAATCTCCATTTAATACCTTGTCTCTCCTTTAAATTTCTCAGCTTGTATGTCCAGTAAATTCCCAATAAGTTGCATATGAAAACTGTTTAGCAGGACATCAAATTTCTCTCTCTTTCTCTCTCTTCCTCTTTCAAAATCTCCTCTTTTCTCTCTCTCTCTTTTTTTAAATTTCTCTTTTGCTCATTTATTGAAAACTGTTTAAGCAGGACACTAATATTCATTTATAGACAATTAGTTGTTCCTTTTGATTGAACATGAATCTTCCATTCACTGAGTGCTTGACAAGGGCTCTCTCTCTCTCTCTCTCTCTCTCTCTCTCTCTCTCTCTCTCTCTCTCTCTCTATTCTCTCTCTCTGGTCTTTTTCAAAGACACTTTGAACTGTCCTGTATATATACAGAAATATTGCTGTATTCTTGTATTTTTTCCATGAAAATTCTTTCCATTTTTTCATCTCTCTCTCTCTCTCTCTCTCTCTTCTCTCTCTCTCTCTCTCTCTCTCTCTCTCTTATTGAACTTCAGTATTAGGACAGAAGTATATAGAGTTGCTTTTCCTATTGATATATCTGTAATTTGTATATTTATTTTATTTGAAGGTCAGCCTTTCTCTCTCTCTCTCTCCTTATTGAAATGTTGTAATAATGGTTTTTATTTTCAGTGTAATGACACTTTAGTAGTTGTCCTTATTGAATTGTTGTAGTAATGTTATTTAATCTATATTTACAGATTGATCCTGATGTTGCAACCCAGAGAGAGAGAGAGCAAAAGAGGAACCCAGGTGATATCAAGAGAACGAGGAGAGGCAAGAGGATCGCCTGTAACCTTCAAAAACCTAAATAAGATGCCGGTAATCCAGGGCAGTTAAAAAAAAACCTTTTCTGGACGCCTCAACTTATACACTCAAATTTAATCAAATTTTAGAATTTTTAATTTTTTTTTTTTTTTTTTTTTTTTTTTTTTTTTTTTTTTTTTGGGGGGGGGTGGGGGTGGAGTTGTGGCCCTGGACCTGGCTGGGCAGGATCTGGCACTGGACCTGGCTGGGCAGGATCTGGCACTGGACCTGGCTGGGGTTTTGACATTGGAATGCTGGTTTGGGGTCTTTTTGAATGGGCCCTCTAAATTTTTTTGTAATGCTACTCTTATGTAAGGTTCTTTTTTTTGAATGTAATGCTATGGGTTTATGTAACTTATTGTAAAGGTTCTTTTTGGCTCTACTTTTTGTAATGCTACCCATATGTGTTCTAATGCTACCCTTATGTAAGGTTCTTTTTTTGTAATGCTACCCTTATTTGTAAATGATTTTTATTTGTAATGCTACTCTTATTGTAAAGGTTCTTTTTTGTAATGCTACTCTTATTGTAAAGGTTCTTTTTTGTAATGCTACTCTTTATTTGTAAAGGTTCTTTTTTGTAATGCTACTCTTATTTGTAAAGGTTCTTTTTTGTAATGCTACTCTTATTGTAAAGGTTCTTTTTGTAATGCTACTCTTATTGTAAAGGTTTTTTACATAAACTATCAAGTATTCATAATTATTTAATTATCCTGATGAATTGAATGGTGGAATTCCTGATAATTATCAGTTGAATGGTAATTCAATGAGGTATTGAATGACAAGCAAACTGCATTTGAGTGTTTTATTTAACCAAAGGTCACACAGTCATCATAGTTCATATACAGAGAATACTGGCTGCCCAAGACAGCACCAGCAGAGAGACATGTTACTCCTGTGACAGCTCACTAGAGACTGATGGGGCTCCTTGAGTTCACCTTCTATATATACCCTGGATGGACAGTTGCCATGAGTTGCCTGTTAGGATATCTCCAATGAATTTTTGGAGATAGTGCAAATTTTGAGGTGGAAGTGGGCCAAGAAGGCAGGTGGTGCAGTGGGTAGGAGAGGTTGGAAGGTCCTTATGAACTCCTCCACAACTGGCCAGGGATGAGATCCCCAGCCTCAATACCTCCTGGAAAGAGAGAGAGACATTAATACTTTCTGCTGAGTAATAGTACTTCCATATACACTAGCTACTGGCTATTACTGCTTGCTAATGCTACACTAGAAGAGAATGCTGGATGAACTAAAGGCAACTAGTAATTCTGCTTACTAATGCTGTGAATACTAGCTGAACTGAAAGCTGCTACTGATACTGGTTACTGCTTAGTAATGCTACACTTGTAGATGAGTTACTAGGTAAGGCAAGTTACTGTTTGCTGGTCAGTCATGCTATGCTAATGAACTGTACAAGATAGTGAAGACAAATGAAGCTATTTCATATGAAACTTATTGGGAAATTTACTGGACATACAAGCTGAGAAATTTAAAGGAGAGACAAGGTATACAGAGAAATTTGATGGAGATTTTTGAAAGGTAGGAATGTTGGGAAAGAAGCAGCAAAATTTGATGGAGATATGCTATTTCATATGCAACTTATTGGGAAATTTACTGGACATACAAGCTGAGAAATTTAAAGGAGAGACAAGGTATACAGAGAAATTTGATGGAGATTTTGAAAGGTAGGAATGTTGGGAAAGAAGCAGCAAAATTTGATGGGAAAGAAGCAGCAAAATTTGATGGAGATATGCTATTTCATATGCAACTTATTGGGAAATTTACTGGACATACAAGCTGAGAAATTTAAAGGAGAGACAAGGTATACAGAGAAATTTGATGGAGATTTTTGAAAGGTAGGAATGTTGGGAAAGAAGCAGCAAAATTTGATGGGAAAGAAGCAGCAAAATTTGATGGAGATATGCTATTTCATATGCAACTTATTGGGAAATTTACTGGACATACAAGCTGAGAAATTTAAAGGAGAGACAAGGTATACAGAGAAATTTGATGGAGATTTTTGGAGTAGGAATGTTGAAAGAAGCAGCAAAATTTGATGGGAAAGAAGCAGCAAAATTTGATGGAGATATGCTATTTCATATGCAACTTATTGGGAAATTTACTGGACATACAAGCTGAGAAATTTAAAGGAGAGACAAGGTATACAGAGAAATTTGATGGAGATTTTTGAAAGGTAGGAATGTTGGGAAAGAAGCAGCAAATTTGATGGGAAAGCAATTTGATGCAAAATTTGATGGAGATATGCTATTTCATATGCAACTTATTGGGAAATTTACTGGACATACAAGCTGAGAAATTTAAAGGAGAGACAAGGTATACATAGAAATTTGATGGAGATTTTTGAAAGGAATGTTGGGAAAGAAGCAGCAAAATTTGATGGAGATATGCTATTTCATATGCAACTTATTGGGAAATTTACTGGACATACAAGCTGAGAAATTTAAAGGAGAGACAAGGTATACAGAGAAATTTGATGGAGATTTTTGAAAGGTAGGAATGTTGGGAAAGAAGCAGCAAAAATTTGATGGGAAAGAAGCAGCAAAATTTGATGGAGATATGCTATTTCATATGCAACTTATTGGGAAATTTACTGGACATACAAGCTGAGAAATTTAAAGGAGAGACAAGGTATACAGAGAAATTTGATGGAGATTTTTGAAAGGTAGGAATGTTGGGAAAAAAAACAGCAAAATTTGATGGGAAAGAAGCAGCAAAATTTGATGGAGATATGCTATTTCATATGCAACTTATTGGGAAATTTACTGGACATACAAGCTGAGAAATTTAAAGGAGAGACAAGGTATACAGAGAAATTTGATGGAGATTTTTGAAAGGTAGGAATGTTGGGAAAGAAGCAGCAAAATTTGATGGAGATATGCTATTTCATATGCAACTTATTGGGAAATTTACTGGACATACAAGCTGAGAAATTTAAAGGAGAGACAAGGTATACAGAGAAATTTGATGGAGATTTTTGAAAGGTAGGAATGTTGGGAAAGAAGCGGCAAAATTTGATGGAGATATGCTATTTCATATGCAACTTATTGGGAAATTTACTGGACATACAAGCTGAGAAATTTAAAGGAGAGACAAGGTATACAGAGAAATTTGATGGAGATTTTTGAAAGGTAGGAATGTTGGGAAAGAAGCAGCAAAATTTGATGGAGATATGCTATTTCATATGCAACTTATTGGGAAATTTACTGGACATACAAGCTGAGAAATTTAAAGGAGAGACAAGGTATACAGAGAAATTTGATGGAGATTTTTGAAATGTAGGAATGTTGGGAAAGAAGCAGCAAAATTTGATGGGAAAGAAGCAGCAAAATTTGATGGAGATATGCTATTTCATATGCAACTTATTGGGAAATTTACTGGACATACAAGCTGAGAAATTTAAAGGAGAGACAAGGTATACAGAGAAATTTGATGGAGATTTTTGAAAGGTAGGAATGTTGGGAAAAAGCAGCAAAATTTGATGGGAAAGAAGCAGCAAAATTTGATGGAGATATGCTATTTCATATGCAACTTATTGGGAAATTTACTGGACATACAAGCTGAGAAATTTAAAGGAGAGACAAGGTATACAGAGAAATTTGATGGAGATTTTTGAAAGGTAGGAATGTTGGGAAAGAAGCAGCAAAATTTGATGGGAAAGAAGCAGCAAAATTTGATGGAGATATGCTATTTCATATGCAACTTATTGGGAAATTTACTGGACATACAAGCTGAGAAATTTAAAGGAGAGACAAGGTATACAGAGAAATTTGATGGAGATTTTTGAAAGGTAGGAATGTTGGGAAAGAAGCAGCAAAATTTGATGGAGATATGCTATTTCATATGCAACTTATTGGGAAATTTACTGGACATACAAGCTGAGAAATTTAAAGGAGAGACAAGGTATACAGAGAATTTTTGATGGAGATTTTTGAAAAGGAATGTTGGGAAAGAAGCAGCAAAATTTGATGGAGATATGCTATTTCATATGCAGAAATTTACTGGAACAAGCTGAGAAATTTTTGAAATTTGATGGAGATTTTTGAAAGGTAGGAATGTTGGGAAAGAAGCAGCAAAATTTGATGGGAGAATGCAAAATTTGATGGAGATATGCAACTTATTGGGAAACTTACTGGACATACAAGCTGAGAAATTTAAAGGTGAGACAAGGTATACAGAGAAATTTGATGGAGATTTTTGAAAGGTAGGAATATTGGGAAAGAAGCAGGAAAATTTGATGGGAAAGAAGCAGCAAAATTTGATGGAGATATATTTCATATGCAACTTATTGGGAAATTTACTGGACATACAAGCTGAGAAATTTAAAGGAGAGACAAGGTATACAGAGAAATTTGATGGAGATTTTTGAAAGGTAGGAATGTTGGGAAAGAAGCAGCAAAATTTGATGGAGATATGCTATTTCATATGCAACTTATTGGGAAATTTACTGGACATACAAGCTGAGAAATTTAAAGGAGAGACAAGGTATACAGAGAAATTTGATGGAGATTTTTGAAAGGTAGGAATGTTGGGAAAGAAAGCAATGATGGGAAAGAAGCAGCAAAATTTGATGGATATATGCTATTTCAAATGCAACTTATTGGGAAATTTACTGGACATACAAGCTGAGAAATTTAAAGTAGAGACAAGGTATACAGAGAAATTTGATGTAATTTTTGAAAGGAAGGAATGTTGGGAAAGAAGCAGCAAAATTTGATGGGAAAGAAGCAGCAAAATTTGATGGAGATATGCTATTTCATATGCAACTTATTGGGAAATTTACTGGACATACAAGCTGAGAAATTTAAAGGAGAGACAAGGTATACAGAGAAATTTGATGGAGATTTTTGAAAGGTAGGAATGTTGGGAAAGAAGCAGCAAAATTTGATGGGAAAGAAACAGCAAAATTTGATGGAGATATGCTATTTCATATGCAACTTATTGGGAAATTTACTGGACATACAAGCTGAGAAATTTAAAGGAGAGACAAGGTATACAGAGAAATTTGATGGAGATTTTTGAAAGGTAGGAATGTTGGGAAAGAAGCAGCAAAATTTGATGGAGATATGCTATTTCATATGCAACTTATTGGGAAATTTACTGGACATACAAGCTGAGAAATTTAAAGGAGAGACAAGGTATACAGAGAAATTTGATGGAGATTTTTGAAAGGTAGGAATGGTCGGGAAAGAAGCAGCAAAATTTGATGGAGATATGCTATTTCATATGCAACTTATTGGGAAATTTACTGGACATACAAGCTGAGAAATTTAAAGGAGAGACAAGGTATACAGAGAAATTTGATGGAGATTTTTGAAAGGTAGGAATTTTGGAAACGAGGCAGCAAAATTTGATGGAGATATGCTATTTCATATGCAACTTATTGGGAAATTTACTGGACATACAAGCTGAGAAATTTAAAGGAGAGACAAGGTATACAGAGAAATTTGATGGAGATTTTTGAAAGGTAGGAATGTTGGGAAAGAAGCAGCAAAATTTGATGGGAAAGAAGCAACAAAATTTGATGGAGATATGCTATTTCATATGCAACTTATTGGGAAATTTACTGGACATACAAGCTGAGAAATTTAAAGGAGAGACAAGGTATACAGAGAAATTTGATGGAGATTTTTGAAAGGTAGGAATGTTGGGAAAGAAGCAGCAAAATTTGATGGAGATATGCTATTTCATATGCAACTTATTGGGAAATTTACTGGACATACAAGCTAAGAAATTTAAAGGAGAGACAAGGTATACAGAGAAATTTGATGGAGATTTTTGAAAGGTAGAAAATGTTGGAAAGAAGCAGCAAAATTTGATGGAGATATGCTATTTCATATGCAACTTATTGGGAAATTTACTGGACATACAAGCTAAGAAATTTAAAGGAGAGGCAAGGTATACAGAGAAATTTGATGGAGATTTTTGAAAGGTAGGAATTTTGGAAAGAAGCAGCAAAATTTGATGGAGATATGCTATTTCATATGCAACTTATTGGGAAATTTACTGGACATACAAGCTGAGAAATTTAAAGGAGAGACAAGGTATACAGAGAAATTTGATGGAGATTTTTGAAAGGTAGGAATGTTGGGAAAGAAGCAGCAAAATTTGATGGAGATATGCTATTTCATATGCAACTTATTGGGAAATTTACTGGACATACAAGCTGAGAAATTTAAAGGAGAGACAAGGTATACAGAGAAATTTGATGGAGATTTTTGAAAGGTAGGAATGTTGCAGCAAAATTTGATGGGAAAGAAGCAGCAAAATTTGATGGAGATATGCTATTTCATATGCAACTTATTGGGAAATTTACTGGACATACAAGCTGAGAAATTTAAAGGAGAGACAAGGTATACAGAGAAATTTGATGGAGATTTTTGAAAGGTAGGAATGTTGGGAAAGAAGCAGCAAAATTTGATGGGAAAGAAGCAGCAAAATTTGATGGAGATATGCTATTTCATATGCAACTTATTGGGAAATTTACTGGACATACAAGCTGAGAAATTTAAAGGAGAGACAAGGTATACAGAGAAATTTGATGGAGATTTTTGAAAGGTAGGAATGTTGGGAAAGAAGCAGAAAAATTTGATGGAGATATGCTATTTCATATGCAACTTATTGGGAAATTTACTGGACATACAAGCTGAGAAATTTAAAGGAGAGACAAGGTATACAGAGAAATTTGATGGAGATTTTTGAAAGGTAGGAATGTTGGGAAAGAAGCAGCAAAATTTGATGGAGATATGCTATTTCATATGCAACTTATTGGGAAATTTACTGGACATACAAGCTGAGAAATTTAAAGGAGAGACAAGGTATACAGAGAAATTTGATGGAGATTTTTGAAAGGTAGGAATGTTGGGAAAGAAGCAGCAAAATTTGATGGGAAATGCTATTTCAAGCAAAATTTGATGGAGATATGCTATTTCATATGCAACTTATTGGGAAATTTACTGGACATACAAGCTGAGAAATTTAAAGGAGAGACAAGGTATACAGAGAAATTTGATGGAGATTTTTGAAAGGTAGGAATGTTGGGAAACAAGCAGCAAAATTTGATGGGAAAGAAGTTGGGAAAAAAGCAAAATTTGATGGAGATATGCTATTTCATATGCAACTTATTGGGAAATTTACTGGACATACAAGCTGAGAAATTTAAAGGAGAGACAAGGTATACAGAGAAATTTGATGGAGATTTTTGAAAGGTAGGAATGTTGGGAAAGAAGCAGAAAATTTTGGGAAAGAAGCAGCAAAATTTGATGGAGATATGCTATTTCATATGCAACTTATTGGGAAATTTACTGGACATACAAGCTGAGAAATTTAAAGGAGAGACAAGGTATACAGAGAAATTTGATGGAGATTTTTGAAAGGTAGGAATGTTGGGAAAGAAGCAGCAAAATTTGATGGAGATATGGTATTTCATATGCAACTTATTGGGAAATTTACTGGACATACAAGCTGAGAAATTTAAAGGAGAGACAAGGTATACAGAGAAATTTGATGGAGATTTTTGAAAGGTAGGAATGTTGGGAAAGAAGCAGCAAAATTTGATGGGAAAGAAGCAGCAAAATTTGATGGAGATATGCTATTTCATATGCAACTTATTGGGAAATTTACTGGACATTCAAGCTGAGAAATTTAAAGGAGAGACAAGGTATACAGAGAAATTTGATGGAGATTTTTGAAAGGTAGGAATGTTGGGAAAGAAGCAGCAAAATTTGATGGGAAAGAAGCAGCAAAATTTGATGGAGATATGCTATTTCATATGCAACTTATTGGGAAATTTACTGGACATACAAGCTGAGAAATTTAAAGGAGAGACAAGGTATACAGAGAAATTTGATGGAGATTTTTGAAAGGTAGGAATGTTGGGAAAGAAGCAGCAAAATTTGATGGAGCAGCAAAATGATGGAGATATGCTATTTCATATGCAACTTATTGGGAAATTTACTGGACATACAAGCTGAGAAATTTAAAGGAGAGACAAGGTATAGAGAAATTTGATGGAGATTTTTGAAAGGTAGGAATGTTGGGAAAGAAGCAGCAAAATTTGATGGAGATATGCTATTTCATATGCAACTTATTGGGAAATTTACTGGACATACAAGCTGAGAAATTTAAAGGAGAGACAAGGTATACAGAGAAATTTGATGGAGATTTTTGATTGGTAATTGGTAGGAATGTTGGGAAAAAGCAGCAAAATTTGATGGAGATATGCTATTTCATATGCAACTTATTGGGAAATTTACTGGACATACAAGCTGAGAAATTTAAAGGAGAGACAAAGGTATACAGAGAAATTTGATGGAGATTTTTGAAAGGTAGGAATGTTGGGAAAGAAGCAGCAAAATTTGATGGAGATATGCTATTTCATATGCAACTTATTGGGAAATTTACTGGACATACAAGCTGAGAAATTTAAAGGAGAGACAAGGTATACAGAGAAATTTGATGGAGATTTTTGAAAGGTAGGAATGTTGGGAAAGAAGCAGCAAAATTTGATGGAGATATGCTATTTCATATGCAACTTATTGGGAAATTTACTGGACATACAAGCTGAGAAATTTAAAGGAGAGACAAGGTATACAGAGAAATTTAATGGAGATTTTTGATTGGTAGGAATGTTGGGAAAGAAGCAGCAAAATTTGATGGAGATATGCTATTTCATATGCAACTTATTGGGAAATTTACTGGACATACAAGCTGAGAAATTTAAAGGAGAGACAAGGTATACAGAGAAATTTGATGGAGATTTTGAAAGGTAGGAATGTTGGGAAAGAAGCAGCAAAATTTGATGCAGCAAAATTTGATATATGCTATTTCATATGCAACTTATTGGGAAATTTACTGGACATACAAGCTGAGAAATTTAAAGGAGAGACAAGGTATACAGAGAAATTTGATGGAGATTTTTGAAAGGTAGGAATGTTGGGAAAGAAGCAGCAAAATTTGATGGGAAAGAAGCAGCAAAATTTGATGGAGATATGCTATTTCATATGCAACTTATTGGGAAATTTACTGGACATACAAGCTGAGAAATTTAAAGGAGAGACAAGGTATACAGAGAAATTTGATGGAGATTTTTGAAAGGTAGGAATGTTGGGAAAGAAGCAGCAAAATTTGATGGGAAAGAAGCAGCAAAATTTGATGGAGATATGCTATTTCATATGCAACTTATTGGGAAATTTACTGGACATACAAGCTGAGAAATTTAAAGGAGAGACAAGGTATACAGAGAAATTTGATGGAGATTTTTGAAAGGTAGAAATGTTGGAAAAAGCAACAAAATTTGATGGGAAAGAAGCAAAATTTGATGGAGATATGCTATTTCATATGCAACTTATTGGGAAATTTACTGGACATACAAGCTGAGAAATTTAAAGGAGAGACAAGGTATACAGAGAAATTTGATGGAGATTTTTGAAAGGTAGGAATGTTGGGAAAGAAGCAGCAAAATTTGATGGGAAAGAAGCAGCAAAATTTGATGGAGATATGCTATTTCATATGCAACTTATTGGGAAATTTACTGGACATACAAGCTGAGAAATTTAAAGGAGAGAAAAGGTATACAGAGAAATTTGATGGAGATTTTTGAAAGGAAGGAATGTTGGGAAAGAAGCAGCAAAAATTTGATGGGAAAGAAGCTTTAAAATTTAATGGAGATATGCTATTTCATATGCAACTTATTGGGAAATTTACTGGACATACAAGCTGAGAAATTTAAAGGAGAGACAAGGTATACAGAGAAATTTGATGGAGATTTTTGAAAGGTAGGAATGTTGGGAAAGAAGCAGCAAAATTTGATGGAGATATGCTATTTCATATGCAACTTATTGGGAAATTTACTGGACATACAAGCTGAGAAATTTAAAGGAGAGACAAGGTATACAGAGAAATTTGATGGAGATTTTTGAAAGGTAGGAATGTTGGGAAAGAAAGCAAAATTTGATGGGAAAGAAGCAGCAAAATTTGATGGAGATATGCTATTTCATATGCAACTTATTGGGAAATTTACTGGACATACAAGCTGAGAAATTTAAAGGAGAGACAAGGTATACAGAGAAATTTGATGGAGATTTTTGAAAGGTAGGAATGTTGGGAAAGAAGCAGCAAAATTTGATGGGAAAGAAGCAGCAAAATTTGATGGAGATATGCTATTTCATATGCAACTTATTGGGAAATTTACTGGACATACAAGCTGAGAAATTTAAAGGAGAGACAAGGTATATAGAGAAATTTGATGGATATTTTTGGAAGGTAGGAATGTTGGGAAAGAAGCAGCAAAATTTGATGGGAAAGAAGGAGCAAAATTCGATGGAGATATGCTATTTCATATGCAACTTGTTGGGAAATTTACTGGACATACAAGCTGAGAAATTTAAAGGAGAGTCAAGGTATACAGAGAAATTTGATAGAGATTTTTGAAAGGTAGGAATGTTGGGAAAGAAGCAGCAAAATTTGATGGAGATATGCTATTTCATATGCAACTTATTGGGAAATTTACTGGACATACAAGCTGAGAAATTTAAAGGAGAGACAAGGTATACAGAGAAATTTGATGGAGATTTTTGATTAGTAGGAATGCTGGGAAAGAAGCAGCAAAATTTGATGGGAAAGAAGCAGCAAAATTTGATGGAAATATGCTATTTCATATGAAACTTATTGAGAAATTTACTGGACATACAAGCTGAGAAATTTAGAGGAGAGACAAGGTATACAGAGAAATTTGATGGAGATTATTGAAAGGTAGGAATGTTGGGAAAGAAGCAGCAAAATTTGATAGAGATATGCTATTTCATATGCAACTTATTGGGAAATTTACTGGACATACAAGCTGAGAAATTTAAAGGAGAGACAAGGTATACAGAGAAATTTAATGGAGATTTTTGAAAGGTAGAA
>NW_027100728.1:326516-415023 GCF_040412425.1 Macrobrachium rosenbergii
AAATACCATATCTCCATCAAATTTTGCTGCTTCTTTCCCATCAATTTTCTACCTTTCAAAAATTCCATTAAATTCCATCAAATTTCTGTATACCTTGTCTCTCCTTTAAATTTCTCAGCTTGTATGTCCAGTAAATTTCCCAATAAGTTGCACATGAAATAGCATATCTCCTTCAAATTTTGCTGCTTCTTTCCCAACATTCCTACCTTTCAAAAATCTCCATCAAATTTCTCTGTATACCTTGCCTCTCCCTTAAATTTCTCTGTTTGTATGTCCAGTAAATTTCTCAATAAGTTTCATATGAAATAGCATATTTCCATCAAATTTTGCTGCTTCTTTCCCATCAAATTTTGCTGCTTCTTTCCCAACATTCCTACCTTTCAAAAATCTCCATCAAATTTCTCTGTATACCTTGTCTCTCCTTTAAATTTCTCAGCTTGTATGTCCAGTAAATTTCCCAATAAGTTGCATATGAAATAGCATATCTCCATCAAATTTTGCTGCTTCTTTCCCAACATTCCTACCTTTCAAAAATCTCCATCAAATTTCTCTGTATACCTTGTCTCTCCTTTAAATTTCTCAGCTTGTATGTCCAGTAAATTTCCCAATAAGTTGCATATGAAATAGCATATCTCCATCAAATTTTGCTCCTTCTTTCCCATCAAATTTTGCTGCTTCTTTCCCAACATTCCTACCTTTCAAAAATCTCCATCAAATTTCTCTGTATACCTTGTCTCTCCTTTAAATTTCTCAGCTTGTATGTCCAGTAAATTTCCCAATAAGTTGCATATGAAATAGCATATCTCCATCAAATTTTGCATATCTTTCCATCAAATTTTGCTGCTTCTTTCCCAACATTCCTACCTTTCAAAATCTCCATCAAATTTCTCTGTATACCTTGTCTCTCCTTTAAATTTCTCAGCTTGTATGTCCAGTAAATTTCCCAATAAGTTGCATATGAAATAGCATATCTCCATCAAATTTACCATGCTTCTTTCCATCAATCAAATTTTGCTTCTTTCCCAACATTCCTACCTTTCAAAAATCTCCATCAAATTTCTCTGTATACCTTGTCTCTCCTTTAAATTTCTCAGCTTGTATGTCCAGTAAATTTCCCAATAAGTTGCATATGAAATAGTATATCTCCATCAAATTTTGCTGCTTCTTTCCCAACATTCCTACCTTTCAAAAATCTCCATCAAATTTCTCTGTATACCTTGTCTCTCCTTTAAATTTCTCAGCTTGTATGTCCAGTAAATTTCCCAATAAGTTGCATATGAAATAGCATATCTCCATCAAATTTTCCTGCTTCTTTCCCAACATTCCTACCTTTCAAAAATCTCCATCAAATTTCTCTGTATACCTTGTCTCTCCTTTAAATTTCTCAGCTTGTATGTCCAGTAAATTTCCCAATAAGTTGCATATGAAATAGCATATCTCCATCAAATTTTGCTGCTTCTTTCCCAACATTCCTACATTTCAAAAATCTCCATCAAATTTCTCTGTATACCTTGTCTCTCCTTTAAATTTCTCAGCTTGTATGTCCAGTAAATTTCCCAATAAGTTGCATATGAAATAGCATATCTCCATCAAATTTGCTGCTTCTTTCCCAACATTCCTACCTTTTTCCCATCAAATTTTTGCTTCTTTCCCAACATTCCTACCAACATTTACCAAAAATCTCCATCAAATTTCTCTGTATACCTTGTCTCTCCTTTAAATTTCTCAGCTTGTATGTCCAGTAAATTTCCCAATAAGTTTGCATATGAAATAGCATATCTCCATCAAATTTTGCTGCTTCTTTCCCATCAAATTTTGCTGCTTCTTTCCCAACATTCCTACCTTTCAAAAATCTCCATCAAATTTCTCTGTATACCTTGTCTCTCCTTTAAATTTCTCAGCTTGTATGTCCAGTAAATTTCCCAATAAGTTGCATATGAAATAGCATATCTCCATCAAATTTTGCTGCTTCTTTCCCATCAAATTCTTCTTCCCAACATTCCTACCTTTCAAAAATCTCCATCAAATTTCTCTGTATACCTTGTCTCTCCTTTAAATTTCTCAGCTTGTATGTCCAGTAAATTTCCCAATAAGTTGCATATGAAATAGCATATCTCCATCAATTTTTTTGCTCCTTCTTTCCCATCAAATTTTGCTGCTTCTTTCCCAACATTCCTACCTTTCAAAAATCTACATCAAATTTCTCTGTATACCTTCTCTCTCCTTTAAATTTCTCAGGTTGTATGTCCAGTAAATTTCCCAATAAGTTGCATATGAAATAAGATATCTCCATCAAATTTTGCTGCTTCTTTCCATTCAAATTTTGCTGCTTCTTTCCCAACATTCCTACCTTTCAAAAATCTCCATCAAATTTCTCTGTATACCTTGTCTCTCCTTTAAATTTCTCAGCTTGTATGTCCAGTAAATTTCCCAATAAGTTGCATATGAAATAGCATATCTCCATCAAATTTTGCTGCTTCTTTCCCATCAAATTTTGCTGCTTCTTTCCCAACATTCCTACCTTTCAAAAATCTCCATCAAATTTCTCTGTATACCTTGTCTCTCCTTTAAATTCCTCAGCTTATATGCCCAGTAAATTTCCCAATAAGTTGCATATGAAATGAAATAGCATATCTCCATCAAATTTTGCTGCTTCTTTCCCAACATTCCTACCTTTCAAAAATCTCCATCAAATTTCTCTGTATACCTTGTCTCTCCTTTAAATTTCTCAGCTTGTATGTCCAGTAAATTTCCCAATAAGTTGCATATGAAATAGCATATCTCCATCAAATTTTGCTGCTTCTTTCCCATCAAATTTTGCTGCTTCTTTCCCAACATTCCTACCTTTCAAAAATCTCCATCAAATTTCTCTGTATACCTTGTCTCTCCTTTAAATTTCTCAGCTTGTATGTCCAGTAAATTTCCCAATAAGTTGCATATGAAATAGCTCCATATTTTGCTGCTTCTCCATCAAATTTTGCTGCTTCTTTCCCAACATTCCTACCTTTCAAAAATCTCCATCAAATTTCTCTGTATACCTTGTCTCTCCTTTAAATTTCTCAGCTTGTATGTCCAGTAAATTTCCCAATAAGTTGCATATGAAATATATATCTCCATCAAATTTTGCTTCTTTCCATCAAATTTTGCTGCTTTTTCCAACATTCCTACCTTTCGAAAATCTCCATCAAATTTCTCTCTATATCTTGTCTCTCCTTTAAATTTCTCAGCTTGTATGTCCAGTAAATTTCCCAATAAGTTGCATATGAAATAGCATATCTCCATCAAATTTTGCTGCTTCTTTCCCATCAAATTTTGCTGCTTCTTTCCCAACATTCCTACCTTTCAAAAATCTCCATCAAATTTCTCTGTATACCTTGTCTCTCCTTTAAATTTCTCAGCTTGTATGTCCAGTAAATTTCCCAATAAGTTGCATATGAAATAGCATATCTCCATCAAATTTTGCTGCTTCTTTCCATCAAATTTTGCTGCTTCTTTCCCAACATTCCTACCTTTCAAAAATCTCCATCAAATTTCTCTGTATACCTTGTCTCTCCTTTAAATTTCTCAGCTTGTATGTCCAGTAAATTTCCCAATAAGTTGCATATGAAATAGCATATCTCCATCAAATTTTGTTGCTTCTTTCCCATCACATTTTTCCAACATTCCTACCTTTCAAAAATCTCCATCAAATTTCTCTGTATACCTTGTCTCTCCTTTAAATTTCTCAGCTTGTATGTCCAGTAAATTTCCCAATAAGTTGCATATGAAATAGCATATCTCCATCAAATTTTGCTGCTTCTTTTCCATCAAATTTTGATGCTTCTTTCCTAACATTCCTTCCTTTCAAAAATCTCCATCAAATTTCTCTGTATACCTTGTCTCTCCTTTAAATTTCTCAGCGTGTATGTCCAGTAAATTTCCCAATAAGTTGTACTCGTATATGAAATAGCATATCTCCATCAAATTTTGCTGCTTCTTTCCCAACATTCCTACCTTTCAAAAATCTCCATCAAATTTCTCTGTATACCTTGTCTCTCCTTTAAATTTCTCAGCTTGTATGTCCAATAACTTTCCCAATAAATTGCATATGAAATAGCATTTCTCCATGAAATTTTGCTGCTTCTTTCCCATCAAATTTTGCTGATTCTTTCCCAACATTCCTACCTTTCAAAAATCTCCATCAAATTTCTCTGTATACCTTGTCTCTCCTTTAAATTTCTCAGCTTGAATGTCCAGTAAATTTCCCAAAAAGTTGCATATGAAATAGCATATCTCCATCAAATTTTGCTGCTTCTTTCCCATCAAATTTTGCTGCTTCTTTCCCAACATTCCTACCTTTCAAAAATCTCCATCAAATTTCTCTGTATACCTTGTCTCTCCTTTAAATTTCTCTGCTTGTATGTCCAGTAAATTTCCCAATAAGTTGCATATGAAATAGCATATCTCCATCAAATTTTTCTTTCCCAACTTCTTTCCCATCAAATTTTGCTGCTTCTTTCCCAACATTCCTACCTTTCAAAAATCTCCATCAAATTTCTGTATACCTGTATCTCCTTTAAATTTCTCAGTAAATTTCCCAATAAGTTGCATATGAAATAGCATATCTCCATCAAATTTTGCTGCTTCTTTCCCAACATTCCTACCATTCAAAAACTATCAGCTTATACCTTGTCTCTCCTTTAAATTTCTCAGCTTGTATGTCCAGTAAATTTCCCAATAAGTTCCATATGAAATAGCATATCTCCATCAAATTTTGCTGCTTCTTTCCCAACATTCCTACCTTTCAAAAATCTCCATCAAATTTCTCTGTATACCTTGTCTCTCCTTTAAATTTCTCAGCTTGTATGTCCAGTAAATTTCCCAATAAGTTGCATATGAAATAGCATATCTCCATCAAATTTTGCTGCTTCTTTCCCATCAAATTTTGCTGCTTCTTTCCCAACATTCCTACCTTCCATCCATCAAATTTCTCTGTATACCTTGTCTCTCCTTTAAATTTCTCAGCTTGTATGTCCAGTAAATTTCCCAATAAGTTGCATATGAAATAGCATATCTCCATCAAATTTTGCTGCTTCTTTCCCATCAAATTTTGCTGCTTCTTTCCCAACATTCCTACCTTTCAAAAATCTCCATCAAATTTCTCTGTATACCTTGTCTCTCCTTTAAATTTCTCAGCTTGTATGTCCAGTAAATTTCCCAATAAGTTGCATCCATGAAATTTAGCATATCTCCATCAAATTTTGCTGCTTCTTTCCCAACATTCCTACCTTTCAAAAATCTCCATCAAATTTCTCTGTATACCTTGTCTCTCCTTTAAATTTCTCAGCTTGTATGTCCAGTAAATTTCCCAATAAGTTGCATATGAAATAGCATATCTCCATCAAATTTTGCTGCTTCTTTCCCATCAAATTTTGCTGCTTCTTTCCCAACATTCCTACCTTTCAAAAATCTCCATCAAATTTCTCTGTATACCTTGTCTCTCCTTTAAATTTCTCAGCTTGTATGTCCAGTAAATTTCCCAATAAGTTGCATATGAAATAGCATATCCATCGAATTTTGCTCCTTCTTTCCATCAAATTTTGCTGCTTCTTTCCCAACATTCCTACCTTTCAAAAATCTCCATCAAATTTCTCTGTATACCTTGTCTCTCCTTTAAATTTCTCAGCTTGTATGTCCAGTAAATTTCCCAATAAGTTGCATATGAAATAGCATATCTCCATCAATTTTTTTTGCTTTCCTTCTTTCCATCAAATTTTGCTGCTTCTTTCCCAACATTCCTACCTTTCAAAAATCTCCATCAAATTTCTCTGTATACCTTGTCTCTCCTTTAAATTTCTCAGCTTGTATGTCCAGTAAATTTCCCAATAAGTTGCATATGAAATAGCATATCTCCATCAAATTTTGCTGCTTCTTTTCCATCAAATTTTGCTGCTTCTTTCCCAACATTCCTACCTTTCAAAAATCTCCATCAAATTTCTCTGTATACCTTGTCTCTCCTTTAAATTTCTCAGCTTGTATGTCCAGTAAATTTCCCAATAAGTTGCATATGAAATAGCATATCTCCATCAAATTTTGCTGCTTCTTTCCCATCAAATTTTGCTGCTTCTTTCCCAACATTTCTACCTTTCAAAAATCTCCATCAAATTTCTCTGTATACCTTGTCTCTCCTTTAAATTTCTCAGCTTGTATGTCCAGTAAATTTCCCAATAAGTTGCATATGAAATAGCATATCTCCATCAAATTTTTGCCTTCTTTCCCATCAAATTTTGCTGCTTCTTTCCCAACATTCCTACCTTTCAAAAATCTCCATCAAATTTCTCTGTATACCTTGTCTCTCCTTTAAATTTCTCAGCTTGTATGTCCAGTAAATTTCCCAATAAGTTTGCATATGAAATAGCATATCTCCATCAAATTTTGCTGTTTCTTTCCCATCAAATTTTGCTGCTTCTTTCCCAACATTCCTACCTTTCAAAAATCTCCATCAAATTTCTCTGTATACCTTGTCTCTCCTTTAAATTTCTCAGCTTGTATGTCCAGTAAATTTCCCAATAAGTTGCATATGAAATAGCATATCTCCATCAAATTTTGCTGCTTCTTTCCCATCAAATTTTGCTGCTTCTTTCCCAACATTCCTACCTTTCAAAAATCTCCATCAAATTTCTCTGTATACCTTGTCTCTCCTTTAAATTTCTCAGCTTGTATGTCCAGTAAATTTCCCAATAAGTTGCATATGAAATAGCATATCTCCATCAAATTTTTTTGCTTTGCTTCTTTCCATCAAATTTTGCTGCTTCTTTCCCAACATTCCTACCTTTCAAAAATCTCCATCAAATTTCTCTGTATACCTTGTCTCTCCTTTAAATTTCTCAGCTTGTATGTCCAGTAAATTTCCCAATAAGTTGCATATGAAATAGCATATCTCCATCAAATTTTGCTGCTTCTTTCCCATCAAATTTTGCTGCTTCTTTCCCAACATTCCTACCTTTCAAAAATCTCCATCAAATTTCTCTGTATACCTTGTCTCTCCTTTAAATTTCTCAGCTTGTATGTCCAGTAAATTTCCCAATAAGTTGCATATGAAATAGCATATCTCCATCAAATTTTGCTGCTTCTTTCCCATCAAATTTTGCTGCTTCTTTCCCAACATTCCTACCTTTCAAAAATCTCCATCAAATTTCTCTGTATACCTTGTCTCTCCTTTAAATTTCTCAGCTTGTATGTCCAGTAAATTTCCCAATAAGTTGCATATGAAATAGCATATCTCCATCAAATTTTGCTGCTTCTTTCCCATCAAATTTTGCTGCTTCTTTCCCAACATTCCTACCTTTCAAAAATCTCCATCAAATTTCTCTGTATACCTTGTCTCTCCTTTAAATTTCTCAGCTTGTATGTCCAGTAAATTTCCCAATAAGTTGCATATGAAATAGCATATCTCCATCAAATTTTGCTGCTTCTTTCCCATCAAATTTTGCTGCTTCTTTCCCAACATTCCTACCTTTCAAAAATCTCCATCAAATTTCTCTGTATACCTTGTCTCTCCTTTAAATTTCTCAGCTTGTATGTCCAGTAAATTTCCCAATAAGTTGCATATGAAATAGCATATCTCCATCAAATTTTGCTGCTTCTTTCCCATCAAATTTTGCTGCTTCTTTCCCAACATTCCTACCTTTCAAAAATCTCCATCAAATTTCTCTGTATACCTTGTCTCTCCTTTAAATTTCTCAGCTTGTATGTCCAGTAAATTTCCCAATAAGTTGCATATGAAATAGCATATCTCCATCAAATTTTGCTGCTTTCTTTCCATCAAATTTTGCTGCTTCTTTCCCAACATTCCTACCTTTCAAAAATCTCCATCAAATTTCTCTGTATACCTTGTCTCTCCTTTAAATTTCTCAGCTTGTATGTCCAGTAAATTTCCCAATAAGTTGCATATGAAATAGCATATCTCCATCAAATGCTTCTTTCCATCAAATTTTGCTGCTTCTTTTCCCAACATTCCTACCTTTCAAAAATCTCCATCAAATTTCTCTGTATACCTTGTCTCTCCTTTAAATTTCTCAGCTTGTATGTCCAGTAAATTTCCCAATAAGTTGCATATGAAATAGCATATCTCCATCAAATTTTGCTGCTTCTTTCCCATCAAATTTGCTGCTTCTTTCCCAACATCAACCTGTCTTCCCATTCTAAATTTCAAAAATCTCCATCAAATTTCTCTGTATACCTTTTCTCTCCTTTAAATTTCTCAGCTTGTATGTCCAGTAAATTTCCCAATAAGTTGCATATGAAGTAAATATCTCCATCAAATTTTGAAATAGCATATTTCCATCAAATTTTGCTGCTTCTTTCCCAACATTCCTACCTTTCAAAAATCTCCATCAAATTTCTCTGTATACCTTGTCTCTCCTTTAAATTTCTCAGCTTGTATGTCCAGTAAATTTCCCAATAAGTTGCATATGAAATAGCATATCTCCATCAAATTTTGCTGCTTTCCCATCAAATTTTTCTTCTTTCCCAACATTCCTACCTTCAAAAATCTCCATCAAATTTCTCTGTATACCTTGTCTCTCCTTTAAATTTCTCAGCTTGTATGTCCAGTAAATTTCCCAATAAGTTGCATATGAAATAGCATATCTCCATCAAATTTTGCTGCTTCTTTCCCATCAAATTTTGCTGCTTCTTTCCCAACATTCCTACCTTTCAAAAATCTCCATCAAATTTCTCTGTATACCTTGTCTCTCCTTTAAATTTCTCAGCTTGTATGTCCAGTAAATTTCCCAATAAGTTGCATATGAAATAGCATATTTCCATCAAATTTTGCTGCTTCTTTCCCATCAAATTTTGCTGCTTCTTTCCCAACATTCCTACCTTTCAAAAATCTCCATCAAATTTCTCTGTATACCTTGTCTCTCCTTTAAATTTCTCAGCTTGTATGTCCAGTAAATTTCCCAATAAGTTGCATATGAAATAGCATATCTCCATCAAATTTTGCTGCTTCTTTCCCATCAAATTTTGCTGCTTCTTTCCCAACATTCCTACCTTTCAAAAATCTCCATCAAATTTCTCTGTATACCTTGTCTCTCCTTTAAATTTCTCAGCTTGTATGTCCAGTAAATTTCCCAATAAGTTGCATATGAAATAGCATATCTCCATCAAATTTTCAAATTTTGCTGCTTCTTTCCCATCAAATTTTGCTGCTTCTTTCCCAACATTCCTACCTTTCAAAAATCTCCATCAAATTTCTCTGTATACCTTTGTCTCTCCTTTAAATTTCTCAGCTTGTATGTCCAGTAAATTTCCCAATAAGTTGCATATGAAATAGCATATCTCCATCAAATTTTGCTGCTTCTTTCCCATCAAATTTTTTTGCTTCTTTCCCAACATTCCTACCTTTCAAAAATCTGCATCAAATTTCTCTGTATACCTTTGTCTCTCCTTTAAATTTCTCAGCTTGTATGTCCAGTAAATTTCCCAATAAGTTGCATATGAAATAGCATATCTCCATCAAATTTTTGCTGCTTCTTTCCATCAAATTTTGCTGCTTCTTTCCCAACATTCCTACCTTTCAAAAATCTCCATCAAATTTCTCTGTATACCTTGTCTCTCCTTTAAATTTCTCAGCTTGTATGTCCAGTAAATTTCCCAATAAGTTGCACATGAAATAGCATATCTCCATCAAATTTTGCTGCTTCTTTCCCATCAAATTTTGCTGCTTCTTTCCCAACATTCCTACCTTTCAAAAATCTCCATCAAATTTCTCTGTATACCTTGTCTCTCCTTTAAATTTCTCAGCTTGTATGTCCAGTAAATTTCCCAATATTTTTGCATATGAAATAGCATATCTCCATCAAATTTTGCTGCTTCTTTCCAATCAAATTTTGCTGCTTCTTTCCCAACATTCCTACCTTTCAAAAATCTCCATCAAATTTCTCTGTATACCTTGTCTCTCCTTTAAATTTCTCAGCTTGTATGTCCAGTAAATTTCCCAATAAGTTGCATATGAAATAACATATCTCCATCAAATTTTGCTGCTTCTTTCCCAACATTCCTACCTTTCAAAAATCTCCATCAAATTTCTCTGTATACCTTGTCTCTCCTTTAAATTTCTCAGCTTGTATGTCTAGTAAATTTCCCAATAAGTTGCATATGAAATAGCATATCTCCATCAAATTTTGCTGCTTCTTTCCCATCAAATTTTGCTGCTTCTTTCCCAACATTCCTACCTTTCAAAAATCTCCATCAAATTTCTCTGTATACCTTGTCTCTCCTTTAAATTTCTCAGCTTGTATGTCCAGTAAATTTCCCAATAAGTTGCATATGAAATAGCATATCTCCATCAAATTTTGCTACTTCTTTCCCATCAAATTTTGCTGCTTCTTTCCCAACATTCCTACCTTTCAAAAATCTCCATCAAATTTCTCTGTATACCTTGTCTCTCCTTTAAATTTCTCAGCTTGTATGTCCAGTAAATTTCCCAATAAGTAGTATATGAAATAGCATATCCATCAAATTTTGCATATTTCCATCAAATTTTGCTGCTTCTTTCGCAACATTCCTACCTTTCAAAATCTCCATCAAATTTCGCTGTATACCTTGTTTCTCCTTTAAATTTCTCAGCTTGTATGTCCAGTAAATTTCCCAATAAGTTGCATATGAAATAGCATATCTCCATCAAATTTTGCTCCTTCTTTAACATCAAATTTTGCTGCTTCTTTCCCAACATTCCTACCTTTCAAAAATCTCCATCAAATTTCTCTGTATACCTTGTCTCTCCTTTAAATTTCTCAGCTTGTATGTCCAGTAAATTTCCCAATAAGTTGCATATGAAATAGCATATCTCCATCAAATTTTGCTGCTTCTTTCCCATCAAATTTTGCTGCTTCTTTCCCAACATTCCTACCTTTCAAAAATCTCCATCAAATTTCTCTGTATACCTTGTCTCTCCTTTAAATTTCTCAGCTTGTATGTCCAGTAAATTTCCCAATAAGTTGCATATGAAATAGCATATCTCCATCAAATTTTGCTGCTTCTTTCCATCAAATTTTGCTGCTTCTTTCCCAACATTCCTACCTTTCAAAAATCTCCATCAAATTTCTCTGTATACCTTGTCTCTCCTTTAAATTTCTCAGCTTGTATGTCCAGTAAATTTCCCAATAAGTTGCATATGAAATAGCATATCTCCATCAAATTTTGCTGCTTCTTTCCCATCAAATTTTGCTGCTTCTTTCCCAACATTCCTACCTTTCAAAAATCTCCATCAAATTTCTCTGTATACCTTGTCTCTCCTTTAAATTTCTCAGCTTGTATGTCCAGTAAATTTCCCAATAAGTTGCATATGAAATAGCATATCTCCATCAAATTTTGCTGCTTCTTTCCCAACATTCCTACCTTTCAAAAATCTCCATCAAATTTCTCTGTATACCTTGTCTCTCCTTTAAATTTCTCAGCTTGTATGTCCAGTAAATTTCCCAATAAGTTGCATATGAAAAAGCATATCTCCATCAAATTTTGCTGCTTCTTTCCCATCAAATTTTTTGCTGCTTCTTTCCCAACATTCCTACTCTTTCAAAAATCTCCATCAAATTTTCTGTGTACCTTGTCTCTCCTTTAAATTTCTCAGCTTGTATGTCCAGTAAATTTCCCAATAAGTTGCATATGAAATAGCATATCTCCATCAATTTTTGCTGCTTCTTTCCCAACATTCCTACCTTTCAAAAATCTCCATCAAATTTCTCTGTATACCTTGTCTCTCCTTTAAATTTCTCAGCTTGTATGTCCAGTAAATTTCCCAATAAGTTGCATATGAAATAGCATATCTCCATCAAATTTTGCTGCTTCTTTCCCATCAAATTTTGCTGCTTCTTTCCCAACATTCCTACCTTTCAAAAATCTCCATCAAATTTCTCTGTATACCTTGTCTCTCCTTTAAATTTCTCAGCTTGTATGTCCAGTAAATTTCCCAATAAGTTGCATATGAAATAGCATATCTCCATCAAATTTTGCTGCTTCTTTCCCATCAAATTTTGCTGCTTCTTTCCCAACATTCCTACCTTTCAAAAATCTCCATCAAATTTCTCTGTATACCTTGTCTCTCCTTTAAATTTATCAGCTTGTATGTCCAGTAAATTTCCCAATAAGTTGCATATGAAATAATATCTCCATCAAATATCTTTCCATCAAATTTTGCTGCTTCTTTCCCAACATTCCTACCTTTCAAAAATCTCCATCAAATTTCTCTGTATACCTTGTCTCTCCTTTAAATTTCTCAGCTTGTATGTCCAGTAAATTTCCCAATAAGTTGCATATGAAATAGCATATCTCCATCAAATTTTGCTGCTTCTTTCCCATCAAATTTTGCTGCTTCTTTCCCAACATTCCTACCTTTCAAAAATCTCCATCAAATTTCTCTGTATACCTTGTCTCTCCTTTAAATTTCTCAGCTTGTATGTCCAGTAAATTTCCCAATAAGTTGCATATGAAATAGCATATCTCCATCAAATTTTGCTGCTTCTTTTTTTACCTTTCATCAAATTTTGCTGCTTCTTTTCCCAACATTCCTACCTTTCAAAAATCTCCATCAAATTTCTCTCCATATACCTTGTCTCTCCTTTAAATTTCTCAGCTTGTATGTCCAGTAAATTTCCCAATAAGTTTCATATGAAATAGCATATTTCCATCAAATATTTGCATAGCATTTCTCCATCAAATTTTGCTGCTTCTTTCCCAACATTCCTACCTTTCAAAAATCTCCATCAAATTTCTCTGTATACCTTGTCTCTCCTTTAAATTTCTCAGCTTGTATGTCCAGTAAATTTCCCAATAAGTTGCATATGAAATAGCATATCTCCATCAAATTTTGCTGCTTCTTTCCCATCAAATTTTGCTGCTTCTTTCCCAACATTCCTACCTTTCAAAAATCTCCATCAAATTTCTCTGTATACCTTGTCTCTCCTTTAAATTTCTCAGCTTGTATGTCCAGTAAATTTCCCAATAAGTTGCATATGAAATAGCATATCTCCATCAAATTTTTGCTTCTTTCCCAACATTTCTTTCCATCAAATTTTTGCTTCCTTTTTTCTCAACTTTCCTAGTTGCATTGAAAAAAATCTCCATCAATTTTTTCTCTTTATTCCTACCTTTCAAAATCTCCATCAAATTTCTCTCTCCTTTAAATTTCTTTAAAGCTTGTATGTCCAGTAAATTTCCCAATAAGTTGCATATGAAATAGCATATCTCCATCAAATTTTGCTCCTTCTTTCCCATCAAATTTTGCTGCTTCTTTCCCAACATTCCTACCTTTCAAAAATCTCCATCAAATTTCTCTGTATACCTTGTCTCTCCTTTAAATTTCTCAGCTTGTATGTCCAGTAAATTTCCCAATAAGTTTGCATATGAAATAGCATATCTCCATCAAATCTTCTTTCCCATCAAATTTTGCTGCTTCTTTCCCAACATTCCTACCTTTCAAAAATCTCCATCAAATTTCTCTGTATACCTTGTCTCTCCTTTAAATTTCTCAGCTTGTATGTCCAGTAAATTTCCCAATAAGTTGCATATGAAATAGCATATCTCCATCAAATTTTTGCTTCTTTCCCATCAAATTTTGCTTCTTTCCCAACATTCCTACCTTTCAAAAATCTCCATCAAATTTCTCTGTATACCTTGTCTCTCCTTTAAATTTCTCAGCTTGTATGTCCAGTAAATTTCCCAATATGTTGCATATGAAATAGCATATCTCCATCAAATTTTGCTGCTTCTTTCCATCAATTTTTGCTTCTTTCCCAACATTCCTACTTTCAAAATCTCCATCAAATTTCTCTGTATACCTTGTCTCTCCTTTAAATTTCTCAGCTTGTATGTCCTGTAAATTTCCCAATAAGTTGCATATGAAATAGGATATCTCCATCAAATTTTGCTGCTTCTTTCCCATCAAATTTTGCTGCTTCTTTCCCAACATTCCTACCATTCAAAAACTATCTTTTCTCTGTATACCTTGTCTCTCCTTTAAATTTCTCAGCTTGTATGTCCAGTAAATTTCCCAATAAGTTGCATATGAAATAGCATATCTCCATCAAATTTTGCTGCTTCTTTCCCATCAAATTTTGCTGCTTCTTTCCCAACATTCCTACCTTTCAAAAATCTCCATCAAATTTCTCTGTATACCTTGTCTCTCCTTTAAATTTCTCAGCTTGTATGTCCAGTAAATTTCCCAATAAGTTGCATATGAAATAGCATATCTCCATCAAATTTTGCTGCTTCTTTCCCATCAAATTTTGCTGCTTCTTTCCCAACATTCCTACCTTTCAAAAATCTCCATCAAATTTCTCTGTATACCTTGTCTCTCCTTTAAATTTCTCAGCTTGTATGTCCAGTAAATTTCCCAATAAGTTGCATATGAAATAGCATATCTCCATCAAATTTTGCTGCTTCTTTCCCATCAAATTTTGCTGCTTCTTTCCCAACATTCCTACCTTTCAAAAATCTCCATCAAATTTCTCTGTATACCTTGTCTCTCCTTTAAATTTCTCAGCTTGTATGTCCAGTAAATTTCCCAATAAGTTGCATATGAAATAGCATATCTCCATCAAATTTTCCCATCAAATTTTGCTACCTTCTTTCCCAACATTCCTACCTTTCAAAAATCTCCATCAAATTTCTCTGTATACCTTGTCTCTCCTTTAAATTTCTCAGCTTGTATGTCCAGTAAATTTCCCAATAAGTTGCATATGAAATAGCATATCTCCATCAAATTTTGCTGCTGCTTCTTTCTTTCCATCAAATTTTGCTGCTTCTTTCCCAACATTCCTACCTTTCAAAAATCTCCATCAAATTTCTCTGTATACCTTGTCTCTCCTTTAAATTTCTCAGCTTGTATGTCCAGTAAATTTCCCAATAAGTTGCATATGAAAAATATCTCCATATCTCCATCAAATTTTGCTGCTTTTTCCCAACATTCCTACCTTTCAAAAATCTCCATCAAATTTCTCTGTATACCTTGTCTCTCCTTTAAATTTCAGCTTGTATGTCCAGTAAATTTCCAATAAGTTGCATATGAAATAGCAATCCATCAGCATATCTCCATCAAATTTTGCTGCTTCTTTTCCCAACATTCCTACCTTTCAAAAATCTCCATCAAATTTCTCTGTATACCTTGTCTCTCCTTTAAATTTCTCAGCTTGTATGTCCAGTAAATTTCCCAATAAGTTGCATATGAAATATCATATCTCCATCAAATTTTGCTGCTTCTTTCCCAACATTCCTACCTTTCAAAAATCTCCATCAAATTTCTCTGTATACCTTGTCTCTCCTTTAAATTTCTCAGCTTGTATGTCCAGTAAATTTCCCAATAAGTTGCATATGAAATAGCATATCTCCATCAAATTTTGCTCCTTTGCTGCTTCTTTCCCAACATTCCTACCTTTCAAAAATCTCCATCAAATTTCTCTGTATACCTTGTCTCTCCTTTAAATTTCTCAGCTTGTATGTCCAGTAAATTTCCCAATAAGTTGCATATGAAATAGCATATCTCCATCAAATTTTGCTGCTTCTTTCCCATCAAATTTTGCTGCTTCTTTCCCAACATTCCTACCTTTCAAAAATCTCCATCAAATTTCTCTGTATACCTTGTCTCTCCTTTAAATTTCTCAGCTTGTATGTCCAGTAAATTTCTCAATAAGTTTCATATGAAATAGCATATTTCCATCAAATTTTGCTGCTTCTTTCCCAACATTCCTACCTTTCAAAAATCTCCATCAAATTTCTCTGTATACCTTGTCTCTCCTTTAAATTTCTCAGCTTGTATGTCCAGTAAATTTCCCAATAAGTTGCATATGAAATAGCATATCTCCATCAAATTTTGCTGCTTCTTTCCCATCAAATTTTGCTGCTTCTTTCCCAACATTCCTACCTTTCAAAAATCTCCATCAAATTTCTCTGTATACCTTGTCTCTCCTTTAAATTTCTCAGCTTGTATGTCCAGTAAATTTCCCAATAAGTTGCATATGAAATAGCATATCTCCATCAAATTTTTTGCTTTTTCCCAACATTTCCATCAAATTTTTGCTGCTTCTTTCCCAACATTCCCACCTTTCAAAAATCTCTATCAAATTTCTCTGTATACCTTGTCTCTCCTTTAAATTTCTCAGCTTGTATGTCCAGTAAATTTCCCAATAAGTTCCATATGAAATAGCATATCTCCATCAAATTTTGCTGCTTCTTTCACATCAAATTTTACTGCTTCTTTCCCAACATTCCTACCTTTCAAAAATCTCCATCAAATTTCTCTGTATACCTTGTCTCTCCTTTAAATTTCTCAGCTTGTATGTCCAGTAAATTTCCCAATAAGTTGCATATGAAATAGCATATCTCCATCAAATTTTGCTGCTTCTTTCCCATCAAATTTTGCTGCTTCTTTCCCAACATTCCTACCTTTCAAAAATCTCCATCAAATTTCTCTGTATACCTTGTCTCTCCTTTAAATTTTCTCAGCTTGTATGTCCAGTAAATTTCCCAATAAGTTGCATATGAAATAGCATATCTCCATCAAATTTTGCTGCTTCTTTTCCCAACATTTTCCTACCTTTCAAAAATCTACCATCAAAAATTTCAAATTTCTGTATACCTTGTCTCTCCTTTAAATTTCTCAGCTTGTATGTCCAGTAAATTTCCCAATAAGTTGCATATGAAATAGCATATCTCCATCAAATTTTGCTGCTTCTTTCCCATCAAATTTTGCTGCTTCTTTCCCAACATTCCTACCTTTCAAAAATCTCCATCAAATTTCTCTGTATACCTTGTCTCTCCTTTAAATTTCTCAGCTTGTATGTCCAGTAAATTTCCCAATAAGTTGCATATGAAATAGCATATCTCCATCAAATTTTGCTGCTTCTTTCCCAACATTCCTCTCAGCTTGTATGTCCAGTAAACCTTTCAAAATCTCCATCAAATTTCTCTGTATACCTTGTCTCTCCTTTAAATTTCTCAGCTTGTATGTCCAGTAAATTTCCCAATAAGTTGCATATGAAATAGCTTCATTTGTCTTCACTATCTTGTACAGTTCATTAGCATAGCATGACTGACCAGCAAACAGTAACTTGCCTTACCTAGTAACTCATCTACAAGTGTAGCATTACTAAGCAGTAACCAGTATCAGTAGCAGCTTTCAGTTCAGCTAGTATTCACAGCATTAGTAAGCAGAATTACTAGTTGCCTTTAGTTCATCCAGCATTCTCTTCTAGTGTAGCATTAGCAAGCAGTAATAGCCAGTAGCTAGTGTATATGGAAGTACTATTACTCAGCAGAAAGTATTAATGTCTCTCTCTCTTTCCAGGAGGTATTGAGGCTGGGGATCTCATCCCTGGCCAGTTGTGGAGGAGTTCATAAGGACCTTCCAACCTCTCCTACCCACTGCACCACCTGCCTTCTTGGCCCACTTCCACCTCAAAATTTGCACTATCTCCAAAAATTCATTGGAGATATCCTAACAGGCAACTCATGGCAACTGTCCATCCAGGGTATATATAGAAGGTGAACTCAAGGAGCCCCCATCAGTCTCTAGTGAGCTGTCACAGGAGTAACATGTCTCTCTGCTGGTGCTGTCTTGGGCAGCCAGTATTCTCTGTATATGATCTGTGATGTCTGTGTGACCTTTGGTTAAATAAAACACTCAAATGCAGTTTGCTTGTCATTCAGTACCTCATTGAATTACCATTCAGTTGATAATTATCAGGAATTTCACCATTCAATTCATCAGGATAATTAAATAATTATGAATACTTGACAGTTTATTTAAAAAAGAACCTTTACAATAAGAGTAGCATTACAAAAAGAACCTTTACAATAAGAGTAGCATTACAAACAAGAACCTTTACAATAAGAGTAGCATTACAAAAAAGAACCTTTACAATAAGAGTAGCATTACAAACAAGAACCTTTACAATAAGAGTAGCATTACAAACAAGAACCTTTACAATAAGAGTAGCATTACAAAAAAATATCATTTACAAATAAGAGTAGCATTACAAAAAAAGAACCTTACATAAGGGTAGCATTACAAAAAAAGAACCTTACATAAGGGTAGCATTACAAAAAAAGAACCTTACATAAGGGTAGCATTACAAAAAAAAAAAACTTAAAAGTAGCATTACAAAAAGAACCTTACATAAGGGTAGCATTACAAAAGAACATTCAAAAAGAACCTTACATAAGAGTAGCATTACAATGTCAAATTTAGAGGGCCCATTCCAGACCCCAAACCACATTCCCCTCAACCCCAGCCAGGTCCAGTGCCAGATCCTGCCCAGCCAGGTCCAGTCCCCCACCACCTCCAGTTAAAATTCCCAAAAAAAAAAAAAAAAAAAAAAAAAAAAAAAAAAAAAAAAAAAAAAAAAAAAATTAAAAATTCTAAAATTTGATTAAATTTGAGTGTATAAGTTGAGGCGTCCAGAAAAGGTTTTTTTTTAACTGCCCTGGATTACCGGCATCTTATTTAGGTTTTGAAGGTTACCGGCGATCCTCTTGCCTCTCCTCGTTCTCTTGATATCACCTGGGTTCCTCTTTTTCTCTCTCTCTCTCTCTGAGTTTGCAACATCAGGATCAATCTGTAAATATAGATTAAATAACATTACTACAACAATTTCAATAAGGACAACTACTAAAGTGTCATTACACTGAAAATAAAAACCATTATTACAACATTTCAATAGGAGAGAGAGAAAGGCTGACCTTCAAATAAAATAAATATACAAATTCATATATCAATGGGAATCAACAAGAAAAAGCATCTCTATATACTTCTGTCCTAATACTGGAAGTTCAATAAAGAGAGAGAGAAAGAGGGAGAGAGAGAGAGAGAGAGAGAGAGAGAGAGAGAGAGAGAGAGAGAGAGTTCAGAGAGAGAGACTAATTTTCATATGAAAAAACAAGAATCAAGCACTCAGTGAATGGAAGATTCATGTTCAATCAAAGGAACAACTAATTGTCTATAAATGAATATTAGTGTCCTGCTTAAACGGTTTCAATAAATGAGCAAAAGGAGCTGTGTAAAAGAGAGAGAGAGAGAGAGAGAGAGAGAGAGAGAGAGAGAGAGGAGAGAGAGAGAGAGAGAGAGAGAGGAGAGAGAGAGAGAGGAGAGAGAGAGAGAGAAGTAGAATATTTGTGTCCTGCTTAAACAGTTTTCATATGCAACTTGTTAGAAGAGAGGCCCCACTGGTTGCTAAGCTAAGCCAAAGGAAGACAGGTATCTGAGAAGTGATGGTGTTTGAAGGTAGAATGCTGAGGAGAAAGCAGCAGCAAGAATTGATGAGTATGCTTCATATGCAGCTTAACAGAGGCCTGGACATACAACTGGCTAAGGAGAAGACTAGGCTATAGATGATGGAGACTGAAGAGCAAGAATGTTGGAAGAGTTGCAGCAAATTTTGATGAGGAAAGAAGCTAGCAAATTTGATGGAGATATGCTGTTTCACATGCAACTTATTAGTAAATTTATGGCACATACAAGCTGAGAAATTTAAAGGAGAGACAAGGTATACAGAGAAATTTGATGGAGATTTTGAAAGAGTAGGAATATTGGGAAAGAACTAACAAAACGATAAATGCTATTTCATATGCAACTAATTCCCTTGACATTATTACACTAAAATCCTTCCTCAGGCCACGATGCTTCAAGACCCCAACCTGAAAACCTGAGGAAAAGGTTTGATACTACATTCGAGACCCTTCAGATAGCACAATGTTCATGGATTGCCCCAAACCCTCACAAAATACCTTGACGTTACACTAAAAAATCCTTCCTCAGGCACGATGCTTCAAGACTACACTGAAAACCTGAGGAAAAGGTTTAATACTACATTCAGAGACCCTTCCAGATAGCACAATGTTCATGGATTCCCCCAAATCCTCACAAAATACCTTTACGTTACAATAAAAAATCCTTCCTCGGGCACAATGCTTCAAGACTACACTGAAAACCTGAGGAAAAGGTTTGATACTACATTCTGAGACCTTTCCAGATAGCACAATGTTCATGGATTGCCCCAAACCCTCACAAAATACCTTGACGTTACACTAAAAAATCCTTCCTCAGGCACGATGCTTCAAGACTACACTGAAAACCTGAGGAAAAGGTTTGATACTACATTCCGAGACCCTTCCAAATAGCACAATGTTCATGGATTGCCCCAAACCCTCACAAAATACCTTGACGTTACACTAAAAAATCCTTAATCAGGCACGATGCTTCAAAACTACGCTGAAAACCTGAGGAAAAGGTTTGATACTACATTCCGAGACCCTTCCAGATAGCACAATGTTCATGGATTGCACCAAACCCTCACAAAATACCTTTACATTACACTAAAAAATCCTTCCTCAGGCACGATGCTTCAAGACTAACCTGAAAACCTGAGGAAAAGGTTTGATACTACATTCCGAGACCCTTCCAAATAGCACAATGTTCATGGATTGCCCCAAACCCTCAAAAAATACCTTCATGTTACACTAAAAAATCCTTAAACAGACACGATGCTTCAAGACTACACCTGAAAACCTGAGGAAAAGGTTTGATACTACATTCCGAAACCCTTCCAGATAGCACAATGTTCATGGATTGCCCCAAACCCTCACAAAATACCTTGACGTTACACTAAAAAATCCTTCCTCAGGCACAATGCTTCAAGACTAACCTGAAAACCTGAGGAAAAGGTTTGATACTACATTCCAAGACCCTTCCATATAGCACAATGTTCATGGATTGCCCCAAACCCTCACAAAATAGCTTGATGTTACACTAAAAAATCCTTCCTCTGTACGATGCTTCAAGACTACACTGAAAAACCTGAGGAAAGGTTTGATACTACATTCGAGACCCTTCCAGATAGCACAATGTTCATGGATTGCCCCAAACCCTCACAAAATACCTTGATGTTACCTAAAAAATCCTTCCTCAGGCAACACGATGCTTCAAGACTACACTGAAAACCTGAGGAAAAGGTTTGACACTACATTCGAGACCCTTCCAGATAGCACAATGTTCATGGATTACTTTAAACCCTCTGCAAAATACCTTGGCGTTACACTAAAAATCCTTCCTCAGGCACGATGCTGCAGAACTAACCTGAAAACCTGAGGAAAAGGTTTACGATACACTACATTCGAGACCCTTCAGATAGCACAATGTTCATGGATTGCCCCAAACCCTCACAAAATACATGACGTTACACTAAAATCCTTCCTCAGGCACGATGCTTCAAGACTAACCTGAAAACCTGAGAAAAGGTTTGATACTACATTCAATGACCCTTCAGATAGCACAATGTTCATGGGTTGCCCCAAACCCTCACAAAAGACCTTGACCTTACACTAAAAAATACTTCCTCCGAATACGATGCTTCAAGACTAACCTGAAAATCTGAGAAAGGTTTGATACTACATTCCGAGACCCTTCCAGATAGCACAATGTTCATGGATTGCCCCAAACACTCACAAAATACACTGACGTTACTAAAAATCCTTCCTCAGGCAAGATGCTTCAGGAACTTAACCTGAAAACCTGAGAAAGGAGTTTGATACTACATTCAGGGTCCTTCCATACAACTGCAATGTTCATGGATTGCCCCAAACACTCACAAAATACCTTGACGTTACACTAAAAAATCCTTCCTCAGGCACGATGCTTCAAGACTAACCTGAAAACCTGAGGAAAAGGTTTGATACTACATTCCGAGACCCTTCCATACAGCACAATGTTCATGGATTGCCCCAAACCCTCATAAAATACCTTGACGTTACACTAAAAAATCCTTCCTCAGGCACGATGCTTCAAGACTACACTGAAAACCTGAGGAAAAGGTTTGATACTACATTCCGAGACCCTTCCGATAGCACAATGTTCATGGATTGCCCCAAACCCTCACAAAATACCTTGACATTACACTAAAAAATCCTTCCTCAGGCACGATGCTTCAAGACTAACCTGAAAACCTGAGGAAAAGGTTTGATACTACATTCCGAGACCCTTCCATACAGCACAATGTTCATGGATTGCCCCAAACACTCACAAAATACCTTGACGTTACACTAAAAAATCCTTCCTCAGGCACGATGCTTCAAGACTACACTGAAAACCTGAGGAAAAGGTTTGATACTACATTCCGAGACCCTTCCAGATAGCACAATGTTCATGGATTGCCCCAAACCCTCTGAAATACCTTCAAATTACACTAAAAATCCTTCCTCAGGCACATTCTTCAAGACTAACCTGAAAACCTGAGGAAAGGTTTGTCTACTACATTCGAGACCCTTCCATACAGAACAATGTTCATGGATTGCTGACCCTCTACAAAAATACCTTGACGTTACACTAAAAAATCCTTCCTCAGGCACGATGCTTCAAGACTAACCTGAAAACCTGAGGAAAAGGTTTGATACTACATTCCGAGACCCTTCCAGATAGCACAATGTTCATGGGTTGCCCCAAACCCTCACAAAATACCTTGACGTTACACTAAAAAATCCTTCCTCAGGCACGATGCTTCAAGACTAACCTGAAAACCTGAGGAAAAGGTTTGATACTACATTCCGAGACCCTTCCAGATAGCACAATGTTCATGGATTGCCCCAAACCCTCACAAAATACCTTGACGTTACACTAAAAATTCATTCCTCAGGCACGATGCTTCAAGACTAACCTGAAAACCTGAGGAAACGGTTTGATACTACATTCTGAGACCCTTCCAAATAGCACAATGTTCATGGATTGCCCCAAACCCTAACAAAATACCTTGACGTTACACTAAAAAATCATTCCTCAGGCACGATGCTTCAAGACTAACCTGAAAACCTGAGGAAAAGGTTTGATACTACATTCCGAGACCCTTCCATTTTCAGCACAATGTTCATGGATTGCCCTAGAAAACCATCACAAAATACCTTGGCGTTACACTAAAAATCCTTCCTCAGACACGATGCTTTAAGACTAACCTGAAAACCTGAGGAAAAGGTTTGATACTACATTCCGAGACCCTTCCAAATAGCACAATGTTCATGGATTGCCCCAAACCCTCACAAAATACCTTCACGTTACACTAAAAAATCCTTCCTCAGGCACGATACTTCAAGACTAACCTGAAAACCTGAGGAAAAGGTTTGATACTACATTCAGAGACCCTTCCATACAGCACAATGTTCATGGATTGCCCCAAACCCTCACAAAATACCTGGACGTTACACTAAAAAATCCTTCCTCAAGCACGATGCTTCAAGACTAACCTGAATACCTGAGGAAAAGGTTTGATACTACATTCCGAGACCCTTCCATACAGCACAATGTTCATGGATTGCCCCAAACCCTCACAAAATACCTTGACGTTACACTAAAAAATAATTCATCAGGCACGATGCTTCAAGACTAACCTGAAAACCTGAGGAAAAGGTTTGATACTACATTCCAAGACCCTTCCATACAGCACAATGTTCATGGATTGCCCCAAACCCTCACAAAATACCTTGACGTTACACAAAAAAATCCTTCCTCAGGCACAATGCTTCAAGACTAACCTGAAAACCTGAGGAAAAGGTTTGATACTACATTCCGAGACCCTTCCAGATAGCACAATGTTCATGGATTGCCCCAAACCCTCACAAAATACCTAGACATTACACTAAAAAATCCTTCCTCGGGCACGATGCTTCAAGACTAACCTGAAAACCTGAGGAAAAGGTTTGATACTACATTCTGAGACCCTTCCAAATAGCATAATGTTCATGGATTGCACCAAACCCTCACAAAATACCTTGACGTTACACTAAAAAATCCTTCCTCAGGCACGATACTTCAAGACTAACCTGAAAACCTGAGGAAAAGGTTTGATACTACATTCCGAGACCCTTCCAAATGGCACAATGTTCATGGATTGCCCTAAACCCTCACAAAATACCTTGACGTTACACTAAAAAATCCTTCCTCAGGCACGATGCTTCAAGACTAACCTGAAAACCTGAGGAAAAGGTTTGATACTACATTCCGAGACCCTTCCAGATAGCACAATGTTCATGGATTGCCCAAAACCCTCACAAAATACCTTGACGTTACACTAAAAAATCCTTCCTCAGGCAAGATGCTTCAAGACTAACCTGAAAACCTGAGGAAAAGGTTTGATACTACATTCCGAGACCCTTCCATACAGAACAATGTTCATGGATTGCCCCAAACCCTCACAAAATACCTTGACGTTACACTAAAAAATCCTTCCTCAGGCACGATGCTTCAAGACTACACTGAAAACCTGAGGAAAAGGTTTGATACTACATTCCGAGACCCTTCCATACAGCACAATGTTCATGGATTGCCCCAAACCCTCACAAAATACCTTGACGTTACACTAAAAAATCCTTCCTCAGGCACGATGCTTCAAGACTACACTGAAAATCTGAGGAAAAGGTTTGATACTACATTCCGAGACCCTTCCAGATAGCACAATGTTCATGCATTGCCCCAAACCCTCACAAAATACCTTGACGTTACACTAAAAAATCCTTCCTCCAAACGATGCTTCAAGACTAACCTGAAAACCTGAGGAAAAGGTTTGATGCACATTCTGAACCCTTCGCACAGCACAATGTTCATGGATTTTAAACACTCACAAAATACCTTGACGTTACACTAAAAAATCCTTCCTCAGGCACGATGCTTCAAGACTAACCTGAAAACCTGAGGAAAAGGTTTGATACTACATTCCGAGACCCTTCCAGATAGCACAATGTTCATGGATTGCCCCCAAACCCTCACAAAATACCTTGACGTTACACTAAAAAATCCTTCCTCAGGCACGATGCTTCAAGACTAACCTGAAAACCTGAGGAAAAGGTTTGATACTACATTCGAGACCCTTCAGATAGCACAATGTTCATGGATTGCCCCAAACCCTCACAAAAATACCTTGGCGTTACACTAAAAATCCTTCCTCCAGGCACGATGCTTCAAGACTACACTGAAAACCTGAGGAAAAGGTTTGATACTACATTCGAGACCCTTCAGATAGCACAATGTTCATGGATTGCCCCAAACCCTCACAAAATACCTTGACACTACACTAAAAAATCCTTCCTCAGGCACGATGCTTCAAGACTAACCTGAAAACCTGAGAAAAAGGTTTGATACTACATTCCGAGACCCTTCCATACAGCACAATGTTCATGGATTGCCCCAAACCCTCACAAAATACCTTAACGTTACACTAAAAAATCCTTCCTCAGGCACGATGCTTCAAGACTAACCTGAATACCTGAGGAAAAGGTTTGATACTACATTCCGAGACCCTTCCAGATAGCACAATGTTCATGGATTGCCCCAAACCCTCACAAAATACCTTGACGTTACACTAAAAAATCCTTCCACAGGCACGATGCTTCAAGACTACACTGAAAACCTGAGGAAAAGGTTTGATACTACATTCCGAGACCCTTCCAGATAGCACAATGTTCATGGATTGCCCCAAACCCTCAAGAAATACATGACATTACACTAAAATCCTTCCTCAGGCACAATGCTTCAGACTAACCTGAAAACCTGAGAAAAGGTTTTGATACTACATTCAAGACCCTTCAGATAGCACAATGTTCATGGATTGCCCCAAACCCTCACAAAATACCTTGACGTTACACTAAAAAATCCTTCACTCCAGGCACGATGCTTCAAGACTAACCTGAATACCTGAGGAAAGGTTTGATACTACGTTAAGACCCTTCCAGATAGCACAATGTTCATGGATTGCCCCAAACCCTCACAAAATACCTTATTACTAAAAAATAATTCATCAGGCCTTCTTCGAACTAACCTGAAAACCTGAGGAAAAGGTTTGATACTACATTCCGAGACCCTTCCAGATAGCACAATGTTCATGGATTGCCCCAAACCCTCACAAAATACCTTGACGTTACACAAAAAAATCCTTCCTCAGGCACAATGCTTCAAGACTAACCTGAAAACCTGACGAAAAGGTTTGATACTACATTCCGAGACCCTTCCAGATAGCACAATGTTCATGGATTGCCCCAAACCCTCACAAAATACCTAGACATTACACTAAAAAATCCTTCCTCAGGCACGATGCTTCAAGACTAACCTGAAAACCTGAGGAAAAGGGTTGATACTACATTCCGAGACCCTTCCAGATAGCACAATGTTCATGGATTGCCCAAAACCCTCACAAAATACCTTGACGTTACACTAAAAAATCCTTCCTCAGGCAAGATGCTTCAAGACTAACCTGAAAACCTGAGGAAAAGGTTTGATACTACATTCCGAGACCAGCATCCAGAACAATGTTCATGGATTGCCCCAAACCCTCACAAAATACCTTGACGTTACACTAAAAAATCCTTCCTCAGGCACGATACTTCAAGACTAACCTGAAAACCTGAGGAAAAGGTTTGATACTACATTCCGAGACCGCTTCCATACAGCACAATGTTCATGGATTGCCCAAAACCCTCACAAAATACCTTGACGTTACACTAAAAAATCCTTCCTCAGGCACGATGCTTCAAGACTACACTGAAAACCTGAGGAAAAGGTTTGATACTACATTCCGAGACCCTTCCAGATAGCACAATGTTCATGCATTGCCCCAAACCCTCACAAAATACCTTGACGTTACACTAAAAAATCCTTCCTCAAACACGATGCTTCAAGACTAACCTGAAAACCTGAGGAAAAGGTTTGATACTACATTCCGAGACCCTTCCATACAGCACAATGTTCATGGATTGCCCCAAACACTCACAAAATACCTTGACGTTACACTAAAAAATCCTTCCTCAGGCACGATGCTTCAAGACTACACTGAAAACCTGAGGAAAAGGTTTGATACTACATTCTGAGACCCTTCCAGATAGCACAATGTTCATGGATTGCCCCAAACCCTCACAAAATACCTTGACATTACACTAAAAAATCCTTCCTCAGGCACGATGCTTCAAGACTAACCTGAAAACCTGAGGAAAAGGTTTGATACTACATTCGAGACCCTTCCAGATAGCACAATGTTCATGGATTGCCCCAAACCCTCACAAAATACCTTGACGTTACACTGAAATCCTTCCTCAGGCACGATGCTTCAAGACTACACTGAAAACCTGAGAAAGGTTTGATACTACATTCGAGACCCTTCAGATACACAATGTTCTGGATTGCCCCAAACCCTCACAAAAATGCCTTGACACTACACTAAAATCCTTCCTCAGGCACGATGCTTCAAGACTAACCTGAAAACCTGAGGAAAAGGTTTGATACTACATTCCGAGACCCTTACATACAGCACAATGTTCATGGATTGCCCCAAACCCTCACAAAATACCTTGACGTTACACTAAAAAATCCTTCCTCAGGCACGATGCTTCAAGACTAACCTGAAAACCTGAGGAAAAGGTTTGATACTACATTCGAGACCCTTCCAGATAGCACAATGTTCTTAGTTGCCCCCAAACCCTCACAAAATACCTTGACGTTACACTAAAAAATCCTTCCACAAGCTACGATGCTTCAAGACTACACTGAAAACCTGAGGAAAGGTTTGATGCTACATTCAGACCCTTCCAGAATGCTTACAATGTTCATGGATTGCCCCAAACCCTCACAAAATACCTTGACATTACACTAAAAAATCCTTCCTCAGGCACAATGCTTCAAGACTAACCTGAAAACCTGAGGAAAAGGTTTGATACTACATTCCAAGACCCTTCCAGATAGCACAATGTTCATGGATTACCCCAAACCCTCACAAAATACCTTGGCATTACACTAAAAAAATCCTTCCTCAGGCACGATGCTTCAAGACTAACCTGAAAACCTGAGGAAAAGGTTTGATACTACATTCGAGACCCTTCCAGATAACTTTAATGTTCATGGATTGCCCCAAACCCTCACAAAATACCTTGACGTTACTAAAAAATCGTTCATGAGCACGATGCTTCAAGACTAACCTGAAAACCTGAGAAAGGTTTGATGCACTACATTCCTGAGATACTTCAAATAGCACAATGTTCATGGATTGCCCCAAACCCTCACAAAATACCTTGACGTTACACTAAAAAATCCTTCCTCAGGCACGATGCTTCAAGACTAACACGAAAACCTGAGGAAAAGGTTTGATACTACATTCTGAGACCCTTCCAAATAGCACAATGTTCATGGATTGCACCAAACCCTCACAAAATACCTTGACGTTACACTAAAAAATCCTTCCTCAGGCACGATGCTTCAAGACTAAACTGAAAACCTGAGGAAAAGGTTTGATACTACATTCCGAGACCCTTCCAAATAGCATAATGTTCATGGATTGCCCTAAACCATCACAAAATACCTTGACGTTACACTAAAAAATCCTTCCTCAGGCACGATACTTCAAGACTAACCTGAAAACCTGAGGAAAAGGTTTGAAAATACATTCCGAGACCCTTCCAAATAGCACAATGTTCATGGATTGCCCCAAACCCTCACAAAATACCTTGACGTTACACTAAAAAATCCTTCCTCAGGCACGATACTTCAAGACTAACCTGAAAACCTGAGGAAAAAGTTTGATACTACATTCAGAGACCCTTCCATACAGCACAATGTTCATGGATTGCCCCAAACCCTCACAAAATACCTGGACGTTACACTAAAAAATCCTTCCTCAGGCACGATGCTTCAAGACTAACCTGAATACCTGAGGAAAAGGTTTAATACTACATTCCGAGACCCTTCCAGATAACACAATGTTCATGGATTGCCCCAAACCCTCACAAAATACCTTGACGTTACACTAAAAAATCCTAATTCATCAGGCACGATGCTTCAAGACTAACCTGAAAACCTGAGGAAAAGGTTTGATACTACATTCCAAGACCCTTCCATACAGCACAATGTTCATGGATTGCCCCAAACCCTCACAAAATACCTTGACGTTACACAAAAAAATCCTTCCTCAGGCACAATGCTTCAAGACTAACCTGAAAACCTGAGGAAAAGGTTTGATACTACATTCCGAGACCCTTCCAGATAGCACAATGTTCATGGATTGCCCCAAACCCTCACAAAATACCTAGACGTTACACTAAAAAATCATTACTCAGGCAAGATGCTTCAAGACTAACCTGAAAACCTGAGGAAAAGGTTTGATACTACATTCTGAGACCCTTCCAAATAGCATAATGTTCATGGATTGCCCCAAACCCTCACAAAATACCTTCACGTTACACTAAAAAATCCTTCCTCAGGCACGATACTTCAACACTAACCTGAAAACCTGAGGAAAAGGTTTGATACTACATTCCGAGACCCTTCCAAATAGCACAATGTTCATGGATTGCCCCAAACCCTCACAAAATACCTTGACGTTACACTAAAAAATCCTTCCTCAGGCACGATGCTTCAATACTAGAAAACCTGAGGAAAAGGTTTGATGCTACAATCTGAGACCCTTCCAAATAGCACAATGTTCATGGATTGCCCCAAACCCTCACAAAATACCTTTACGTTACACTAAAAAATCCTTCCTCAGGCACGATGCTTCAACACTAACCTGAAAACATGAGGAAAAGGTTTGATACTACATTCCAAGACCCTTCCAGATAGCACAATGTTCATGGATTGCCCCAACCCCTCAAAAAATACCTTGATGTTACACTAAAAAATCCTTCCTCGGGCACGATGCTTCAAGACTAACCTGAAAACCTGAGGAAATGGTTTGATACTACATTCCGAGACCCTTCCAGATAGCACAATGTTCATGGATTGCCCCAAACCCTCACAAAATACCTTTACGTTACACTAAAAAATCCTTCCTCGAACACAATGCTTCAATTCTTACAAAACCTGAGAAAAGGTTTGATACTACATTCAAGACCCTTCCAGATAGCACAATGTTCATGGATTGCCCAAACCCTCACAAAATACCTTGACGTTACACTAAAAAATCCTTCCTCAGGCACGATGCTTCAAGACTAACCTGAAAACCTGAGGAAAAGGTTTGATACTACATTCCGAGACCCTTCCATACAGCACAATGTTCATGGATTACCCCAAACACTCACAAAATACCTTGACGTTACACTAAAAAATCCTTCCTCAAGCACGATGCTTCAAGACTAACCTGAAAACCTGAGGAAAAGGTTTGATACTACATTCCGAGACCCTTCCATACAGCACAATGTTCTTGGATTGCCCCAAACCCTCACAAAATACCTTGGCGTTACACTAAAAATCCTTCCTCAGGCACACGATAGCCAAGGCTATCCTGAAAACCTGAGGAAAAGGTTTGATACTACATTCCGAGACCCTTCCATACAGCACAATGTTCATGGATTGCCCCAAACACTCACAAAATACCTTGATGTTACACTAAAAAATCCTTCCTCAGGCACGATGCTTCAAGACTACACTGAAAACCTGAGGAAAAGGTTTGATACTACATTCCGAGACCCTTCCAGATAGCACAATGTTCATGGATTACCCCAAACACTCACAAAAATACGTAGCGTTACACTAAAAAATCATGCCTCAGGCACGATGCTTCAAGACTAACCTGAAAACCTGAGGAAAAGGTTTGATACTACATTCCAAGACCCTTCCATTCAGCACAATGTTCATGGATTGCCCCAAACCCTCACAAAATACCTTCACGTTACACTAAAAAATCCTTCCTCAGGCACGATGCTTCAAGACTAACCTGAAAACCTGAGGAAAAGGTTTGATACTACATTCCGAGACCCTTCCATACAGCACAATGTTCATGGATTGCCTCAAACCCTCACAAAATACCTTGACGTTACACTAAAAAATCCTTCCTCAGGCACGATGCTTCAAGACTAACCTGAAAACCTGAGGAAAAGGTTTGATACTACATTCAGAGACCCTTCCAAATAGCACAATGTTCATAGTTACCTAAGCCCTCACAAAATACCTTGAGTTACACTAAAATCTTTCCTCAGGCACGATAGCTTCAAGACTAACCTGAAAACCTGAGGAAAGGTTTAAAAATACATTCCGAAACCCTTCCAAATAGCACAATGTTCATGGATTGCCCCAAACCCTCACAAAATACCTTGACGTTACACTAAAAAATCCTTCCTAAGGCACGATGCTTCAAGACTAACCTGAAAACCTGACGAAAAGGTTTGATACTACATTCCGAGAAACTTCCATACAGCATAATGTTCATGGATTGCCCCAAACCCTCACAAAATACCTTCACGTTACACTAAAAAATCCTTCCTATGGCACGATGCTTCAAGACTACACTGAAAACCTGAGGAAAAGGTTTGATACTACATTCCGAGACCCTTCCATACAGCACAATGTTCATGGATTGCCCCAAACCCTCACAAAATACCTTGACGTTACACTAAAAAATCCTTCCTCAGGCACGATGCTTCAAGACTAACCTGAAAACCTGAGGAAAAGGTTTGATACTACATTCCAAGACCCTTCCATTCAGCACAATGTTCATGGATTGCCCCAAACCCTCACAAAATACCTTGACGTTACACTAAAAAATCCTTCCTCAGGCACGATGCTTCAAGACTAACCCTGAGAAACCACAAGGAAAAAGGTTTGATACTACATTCGAGACCTTTCCATACAACTGTGTTCATGGATTGCCCCAAACACTCTAAAATACCTTGACGTTACGCATAAAATCCTTTCCTCAGGCACGATACTTCAAGACTAACCTAGAAAACCTGAGAAAAGGTTGATACCATTCCGAGACCCTTCCAAATAGCACAATGTTCATGGATTGCCCCAAACCCTCACAAAATACCTTGACGTTACACTAAAAAATCCTTCCTCAGGCGCGATACTTCAAGACTAACCTGAAAACCTAAGGAAAAGGTTTGAAAATACATTCCGAGACCCTTCCAGATAGCACAATCTTCATGGATTGCCCCAAACCCTCACAAAATACCTTGACGTTACACTAAAAAATCCTTCCTCAGGCAAGATGCTTCAAGACTAACCTGAAAACCTGAGAAAAAGTTGATACTACATTCGAGACCCTTCAAATAGCACAATGTTATGATTGCTAAACCCTCACAAAATACCTTGGCGTTACACTAAAATCCTTCCTCTGAGCCACGATGCTTCAAGACTAACCTGAAAACCTGAGGAAAAGGTTTGATACTACGTTCCGAGACCCTTCCAAATAGCACAATGTTCATGGATTGCCCCAAACCCTCACAAAATACCTTGACGTTACACTAAAAAATCCTTCCTCAGGCACGATACTTCAAGGCTATCCTGAAAACCTGAGGAAAAGGTTTGATACTACATTCCGAGACCCTTCCATACAGCATAATGTTCATGGATTTTTAGAAACACTCACAAATACCTTGATGTTACTAAAAATCCTTCCTCCAGGCACGATGCTTCCAAGACTACACTGAAAACCTGAGGAAAGGTTTGATGCTACATTCGAGACCCTTCCAGATAGCACAATGTTCATGGATTGCCCCAAAACACTCCTAAAATACCTTGACGTTACACTAAAAATCCTTCTCCAGTACGATGCTTCAAGACTACACTGAAAACCTGAGAGAAAGGTTTATACTACATTCAAGGCCCTTCCATTTCAGCACAATGTTCATGGATTGCCCCAAACCACAAATACATGACGTTACACTAAAAATCCTTCCTCAAACACGATGCTTCAAGACTAACCTGAAAACCTGAGGAAAAGGTTTGATACTACATTCCGAGACCCTTCCATACAGCACAATGTTCATGGATTGCCCAAACCCTCACAAAAATACTGCACGTTACACTAAATCCTTCCTCAGGCACGATGCTTCAGGAACTAACCTGAAAACCTGAGGAAAGGTTTGAAAAATACATTCGAGACCCTTCCAAAAGCACAATGTTCATAGATTGCCCCAAGCCCTCACAAAAGACCTTAGCGTTACACTAAAATCCTTCCTCAGACACGATGCTTCAAGGGCTAACCCACCTGAAAACCTGAGAAAAGGTTTCATACTACATTCGAAGACCCTTCCATTCAGCACAATGTTCATGGATTGCCCAAACCCTCACAAAATACCTTGACGTTACACTAAAAAATCCTTCCTCAGGCACGATGCTTCAAGACTAACCTGAAAACCTGAGGAAAAGGTTTGATACTACATTCCGAGACCCTTCCATAGACAGCACAATGTTCATGGATTGCCCCAAACCCTCACAAAATACCTTGACGTTACACTAAATCCTTCCTCAACCCAGATGCTTCAAGACCAACCTGAAAACCTGAGGAAAGGTTTGATACTATATTCACAATCCAGGCCTCACAAAATACCTTGACGTTACACTAAAAAATCCTTCCTCAGGCAAGATGCTTCAAGACTAACCTGAAAACCTGAGGAAAAGGTTTGATACTACATTCCGAGACCCTTCCATACAGCACAATGTTCATGGATTGCCCCAAACCCTCACAAAATACCTTGACGTTACACTAAAAAATCCTTCCTCAGGCACGATGCTTCAAGACCTGAAAACCTGAGGAAAAGGTTTGATACTACATTCCGAGACCCTTCGAAATAGCACATTGTTCATGGATTGCCCCAAACCCTCACAAAATACCTTGACGTTACACTAAAAAATCCTTCCTCAGGCACGATGCTTCAAGACTAACCTGAAAACCTGAGGAAAAGGTTTGATACTACATTCAAGACCCTTCCATTCAGCACAATGTTCATGGATTGCCCCAAACCCTACAAAATACCTTGACGTTACACTAAAAAATCCTTCCTCCAGGCACGATGCTTCAGACTAACCTGAAAACCTGAGGAAAAGGGTTTGAAATACATTCGAGACCCTTCCAAAAGCACATGTTCATGGATTGCCCAAACCCTCACAAAATACCTTGACGTTACACTAAAAAATCCTTCCTCAGGCACGATGCTTCAAGACTAACCTGAAAACCTGAGGAAAAGGTTTCATACTACATTCCAAGACCCTTCCATTCAGCACAATGTTCATGGGTTGCCCCAAACCCTCACAAAATACCTTCACGTTACACTAAAAAATCCTTCCTCAGGCACGATGCTTCAAGACTAACCTGAAAACCTGAGGAAAAGGTTTGAAAATACATTCCGAGACCCTTCCAAAAAGCACAATGTTCATGGATTGCCCCAAACCCTCACAAAATACCTTGACGTTACACTTAAAAATCCTTCCTCAGGCACGATGCTTCAAGACTAACCTGAAAACCTGAGGAAAAGGTTTGAAAATACATTCCGAGACCCTTCCAAAAAGCACAATGTTCATGGATTGCCCCAAACCCTCACAAAAGACCTTGACGTTACACTAAAAAATCCTTCCTCAGGCACGATGCTTAAAGACTAACCTGAAAATCTGAGGAAAAGCTTTGATACTATATTCTGAGACCCTTCCATACAGCACAATGTTCATGGATTGCCCCAAACCCTCACAAAATACCTTGACGTTACACTAAAAAATCCTTCCTCAGGCGCGATGCTTCAAGACTAACCTGAAAACCTGAGAAAGGTTTCGAAAATACATTCGAGACCCTTCCAAAAGCACAATGTTCATGGATTGCCCCAAACCCTCACAAAATACCTTCACGTTACACTAAAAAATCCTTCCTCAGGCACGATGCTTCAAGACTAACCTGAAAACCTGAGGAAAAGGTTTCATACTACATTCCAAGACCCTTCCATTCAGCACAATGTTCATGGATTGCCCCAAACCCTCACAAAATACCTTGACGTTACACTAAAAAATCCTTCCTCAGGCACGATGCTTCAAGACTAACCTGAAAACCTGAGGAAAAGGTTTGATACTATATTCTGAGACCCTTCCATACAGCACAATGTTCATGGATTGCCCCAAACCCTCACAAAATACCTTGACGTTACACTAAAAAATCCTTCCTCAGGCACGATGCTTCAAGACTAACCTGAAAACCTGAGGAAAAGGTTTGTCTATATTCCTGAGACCCCTTCCATACAGCACAATGTTCATGGATTGCCCCAAACCCTCTAAAATACCTTCACATACACTAAAAATCCTTCCTCCAGGCAAGATGCTTCAAGACTAACCTGAAAACCTGAGGAAAAAGGTTTGATACTATATTCTGGAACCCTTCCATACCGCACAATGTTTGGATTTAAACCACCCTCTAAATACCTTAGCGTTACACTAAAATCTTCCTCAATTGCGATGCTTCAGGGACTAACCTGAAAACCTGAGGAAAAGGTTTGAAAATACATTCGAGACACTTCCAAAAGCACAATGTTCATGGATTTTTAACCCTCACAAAAGACCTTGACGTTACACTAAAAAATCCTTCCTCAGGCACGATGCTTCAAGACTAACCTGAAAACCTGAGGAAAAGGTTTCATACTACATTCCAAGACCCTTCCATTCAGCACAATGTTCATGGATTGCCCCAAACCCTCACAAAATACCTTCACGTTACACTAAAAAATCCTTCCTCAGGCACGATGCTTCAAGACTAACCTGAAAACTTGAGGAAAAGGTTTGAAAAATACATTCAGACCCTTCAAAAGCGCAATGTTCATGGATTGCCCCAAGCCCTCACAAAAATACCTTGGCGTTACACTAAAAATCACTTCTCAGACACGATGCTTCAGACTAACCTGAAAACCTGAGAAAGGTTTGAAAATACATTCGAAACCCTACCAAAAAGCACATGTTCATGGATTGCCCCAAACCCTCACAAAAAAAGACCTTTCGTTACACTAAAAATCCTTCCTCAGGCAAGATGCTTCAGGAACTAACCTGAAAACCTGAGGAAAGGATTGATACTACATTCGAGACCCTTCCAGATAGCACAATGTTCATGGATTATTTAAACCCTCACAAAATACCTTGACGTTACACTAAAAAATCCTTCCTCAGACACGATACTTCAAGACTAACCTGAAAACCTGAGGAAAAGGTTTGAAAATACATTCCGAGACCCTTCCAAATAGCACAATGTTCATGGATTGCCCCAAACCCTAAAAAAATACCTTGACGTTACACTAAAAAATCCTTCCTCAGGCACGATACTTCAAGACTAACCTGAAAACCTGAGGAAAAGGTTTGATACTACATTCCGAGACCCTTCCATACAGCACAATGTTCATGGATTGCCCCAAACCCTCACAAAATACCTTGACGTTACACTAAAAAATCCTTCCTCAGGCACGATGCTTCAAGACTTCACTGAAAACCTGAGGAAAAGGTTTGATACTACATTCCGAGACCCTTCCAGATAGCACAATGTTCATGGATTGCCCCAAACCCTCTAAAATACCTTCCGTTACACTAAAATCCTTCCTCAGGCACCATGCTTCAAGACTAACCTGAAAACCTGAGGAAAAGGTTTGATACTACATTCCAAGGCCCTTCCATACAGCACAATGTTCATGGATTGCCCCAAACCCTCACAAAATACCTTGATGTTACACTAGAAAATCCTTCCTCAGGCACGATGCTTCAAGACTAACCTGAAAACCTGAGGAAAAGGTTTGATACTATATTCTGAGACCCTTCCAAATAGCACAATGTTCATGGATTGCCCCAAACCCTCACAAAATACCTTGATGTTACACTGAAATCCTTCCTCCAGGCACGATGCTTCAAGACTAACCTGAAAGCAGGCAAAAGGTTTGATACTATATTCTGAGACCCTTCCAAATAGCACAATGTTCATGGATTGCCCCAAACCCTCACAAAATACCTTGACGTTACACTAAAAAATCCTTCCTCAGGCAAGATGCTCCAAGACTAACCTGAAAACCTTACGAAAAGGTTTGATACTACATTCCGAGACCCTTCCAGATAGCACAATGTTCATGGATTGCCCCAAACCCTCACAAAAAACCTTGACGTTACACTAAAAAATCCTTCCTCAGGCACGATGCTTTAAGACTACACTGAAAACCTGAGGAAAAGGTTTGATACTACATTCCGAGACCCTTCCAGATAGTACAATGTTCATGGATTGCCCCAAACCCTCACAAAATACCTTGACGTTACACTAAAAAATCCTTCCTCAGGCAAGATGCTTCAAGACTATCCTGAAAACCTGAGGAAAAGGTTTGATACTACATTCCGAGACCCTTCCAGATATAACAATGTTCATGGATTGCCCCAAACCCTCACAAAATACCTTGACGTTACACTAAAAAATCCTTCCTCAGGCACGATGCTTCAAGACTAAACTGAAAACCTGAGGAAAAGGTTTGATACTACATTCCGAGACCCTTCCATACAGCACAATGTTCATGGATTGCCCCAAACCCTCACAAAATACCTTGACGTTACACTAAAAAATCCTTCCTCAGGCACGATGCTTCAAGACTAACCTGAAAACCTGAGGAAAAGGTTTGATACTACATTCTGAGACCCTTCCATACAGCACAATGTTCATGGATTACCCCAAACATCTACACAAAATACCTTGACGTTTCACTAAAAAATTCTTCCTCGGGCACGATGCTTCAAGACTAACCTGAATACCTGAGGAAAAGGTTTGATACTACATTCGAGACCCTTCCAGTAGCACAATGTTCATGGATTGCTCCAAACACTCTGAAATACCTTGGCTACACTAAAAAATCCTTCCTCCAGGCACGATGCTTCAAGACTAACCTGAAAACCTGAGAAAAGGTTTGATACTACATTCGAGTCCCTTCAGATAGCACAATTTTCATGGATTGCCAAACCCTCACAAAAATACCTTGGCGTTACACTAAAAATACTTTATAGGCACGATACTTCAGACTAACCTGAAAACCTGAGAAAAGGTTTGAAAAACATTCGAGACCCTTCAAATAGCACAATGTTCATGGATTGCTAAACCCTCACAAAATACATGACGTTACACTAAAAATCCTTCCTCCGAGCCGCGATATGGACTAACCTGAAAACCTGAGGAAAAGGTTTGATACTACATTCGAGACCCTTCCAAAATATCACAATGTTCATGGATTGCCCAAACCCTCTGAAATACCTTGACGTTACTAAAAATCCTTCCTCAGGCACGATACTTCAACACTAACCAGAAAACCTGAGGAAAAGGTTTGAAAAATACATTCGAGACCCTTCCAAATAGCACAATGTTCATGGATTGCCCCAAACCCTCACAAAAATACCTTGTTACACCCCACTCTACAAAAATCCTTCCTCCAGGCACGATACTTCAAGACTAACCTGAAAACCTGAGGAAAAAGGTTTGTCACTACATTCGAGACCCTTCCATACAGCACAATGTTCTTGGATTGCCCAAACACTCTAAAATACCTTGACGTTACACTAAGAAATCCTTCCTCAGAACACGATGCTCAAGACTAACCAAGAAAACCTGAGGAAAAGGTTTGATACTACATTCAGAAGACCCTTCCAGATAGCACAATGTTCATGGATTGCCCAAACCCTCACAAAATACCTTGACGTTACACTAAAATCCTTCCTCAGGCACGATGCTTCAAGACTAACCTGAAAACCTGAGGAAAAGGTTTGATACTACATTCGAGACATTCAGATAGCACAATGTTCATGGATTACTTTAAAACCCTCACAAATACCTTGACGTTACTAAAAATACTTCCTCCAGGCACGATGCTTCAGACCCAACACAAAACCTGAGAAAGGTTTGATACTACATTCCGAGACCCTTCCAGATAGCACAATGTTCATGGATTGCCCAAAACCCTCACAAAATACCTTGACGTTACACTAAAAAATCCTTCCTCAGGCACGATGCTTCAAGACTAACCTGAAAACCTGAGGAAAAGGTTTGATGCTACATTCTAAGACCCTTCAAAATAGCACAATGTTCATGGATTGCCCCAAACACTCACAAAATACCTTGACGTTACACTAAAAAATCCTTCCTCAGGCACGATGCTTCAAGACTAACCTGAAAACCTGAGGAAAAGTTTTGATACTACATTCCGAGACCCTTCCAGATAGCACAATGTTCATGGATTGCCCCAAACCCTCACAAAATACCTTGACGTTACACTAAAAAATCCTTCCTCAGGCACGATACTTCAAGACTAACCTGAAAACCTGAGGAAAAGGTTTGAAAAAACATTCCGAGACCCTTCCAAATAGCACAATGTTCATGGATTGCCCCAAACCCTCACAAAATACCTTGACGTTACACTAAAAAATCCTTCCTCAGGCACAATGCTTAAAGACTATCCTGAAAACCTGAGGAAAAGGTTTGATACTACATTCTGAGACCCTTCCATACAGCACAATGTTCATGGATTACCCCAAACCCTCACAAAATACGTGTTCTACTAAAATGCCCTCAGATGATGGAATACTACCACAAACTAGTTGTCTTATTCCTGAATACTAGGTGTTCTTTAATGTTCATGATTCTGTGCTAAACCTCACTGCATGCCTGATTTCAAGCCCTTTATCTAAGTATTTTTGATGCTTCAAGACTACACTGAAAACCTGAGGAAAAGGTTTGATACTACATTCAGAGACCCTTCCAGATAGCACAATGTTCATGGATTGCCCCAAACCCTCACAAAATACCTTTACGTTACACTAAAAAATCCTTCCTCAGGCACGATGCTTCAAGACTAACCTGAAAACCTGAGGAAAAGGTTTGATACTACATTCCGAGACCCTTCCATACAGCAAAATGTTCATGGATTGCCCCAAACCCTCACAAAATACCTTGACGTTACACTAAAAAATCATTCCTCAGGCACGATACTTCAAGACTAACCTGAAAACCTGAGGAAAAGGTTTGAAAATACATTCTGAGACCCTTCCAAATAGCACAATGTTCATGGATTGCCCAAAACCCTCACAAAATACCTTGACATTACACTAAAAAATCCTTCCTCAGGCACGATGCTTCAAGACTAACCTGAAAACCTAAGGAAAAGGTTTGATACTACATTCCGAGACCCTTCAATACAGCACAATGTTCATGGATTGCCCCAAACCCTCACAAAATACCTTGACGTTACACTAAAAAATCCTTCCTCAGGCACGATACTTCAAGACTAACCTGAAAACCTGGGGAAAAGGTTTGATACTACATTCCGAGACCCTTCCAGATAGCACAATGTTCATGGATTGCCCCAAACCCTCACAAAATACCTTGACGTTACACTAAAATCCTTCACTCCCGGGCACGATGCTTCAAGACTGCACTGAAACCTGAGGAAGGATTGCTAGTGCTGTATCAGAGTACTGTGAGGAGTTTGAAACAATCCCATGAACATTGTGCTATGGAAGAGTCTCGAAATATGTGTCAAACAACTTTTCCTCAGGTTTTTCGGGCCAATGTGAATGTCAAATAACCTGAAAGAATTTTTAGTGTAACATCAGAGTAACTGTGACGAAGAACTTCGAAATATGTATCAAACACTTTCACTGGAATTTCGGAGGTGTCACTTAATGCTCATGCCCTGAAGAAATTTTTAGTGTAATGTTCATTTGTAATTTTAACATGGCTGACAACTATTCAGAGAAAGAGTCAAATATGTTTGTTTCTCAGGTTTTTGGAGGTGTTCTTGAGCTAATAAATAACACAAAATGTTTTAGTGTGAAGGTATTGTGAGGGTTGTAATCGAGTGCTGAAATAGCAATGTCAAGCCTTTCTCAGGTTTTCAGTGTGTAGTATCGTGCCTGCGTAAAGTATTTTGTGGTTTGAAAGCAATCATGTGACCTTATCAAGTGCAAATATTCAGCCTTTCCTCGGAGTTTAAACAAATCTGGCATGGAAATCTGAGAAAGAATTTTAGCATCAGTATTTGTGAGAGTGAGCGCATCCCTGTGCTATCTGAAGAATGCTGAGCCTTGTGTCAAGCGCTTTCCTCAGATTTTTCGATAGCAAATCTTAAGCTGGGTGCCCTGAGTTTACAGATAACGTCAAGGTATTTGAGGTGGTGTCCATGAACATTGTGCTGGCGAATGTCAAGCAGCACTCTCCAGGTTTTCCCGGAATGTGGCGACGAGACACGTGTGGCGTCAGGTATTTTATTGAGTTGGGCAATCCACGGTGTGACGCTGTTGAAGTCTCGAAGTACTTTCAAGCCTTTCACTCGGAGTTTTCGATGTGATGCTGAAGTATCATTGCTGGCGTTTTAGTGTAACGTCAGGTATTTAATGTTCGAATCCCATGACGTATTGCTGACTGAAGAATCAGGCCTGTAATGTCAGCTTTTGAGTTTTCAGGTTGTCTTAACTGAAGAAGGGTGAATGGCAACGTCAGGTATTTGTCAGAAGTGAAACAATCCATGAGCAGCCAGTGCTATTTTAGTCTTTAGAAATAGCTCAGCCTTTCTCAGGTTTCAGGTGTCTTGGCTGCCTGAGAACACAATATCGAAATTTGTGAAGAGTTTCAGGTCACATGACATTGTGCTTATCTGAGAAAGTGTCAGCTGCAGTAATAACTTTCCTCAGACACACAAAATTAGTCTTTAACATACCTGTGCACATGCTGCATTCAGAGTATTTTGTGAAGGGATTAACAATCGCAGCATTATATCTGAAAGTCTCAAATATGCTATCAACCTTTTCCTCAATTTTTCAGGCAATCTTGGCACATAAATCACCTAACTAATGCTTAACATTGAAGTAGCTAATGAGTTGTAATATCTGAAAAGTGAGCTCAGCAATCAAACCTTTCTCGGGTTTCGGGGCCAGTGAGCAGAGATTTTTAAGTGTGACGACCTCAGGTATTTTGTGGTGTTTGTGATCCGCTGAGCAGCAGCTATGAAGAGGTGCTGGAAGCTGAACATCGGCCTTTTCTCAGGTTTTCAGGACCAGTCTTTGACTGTCGTACCTGAAGTGCACAGTCAGGTATTTGTGAGGGCTGATCCAGCAGGCTGTGTGCTGACTGGAAGAGATGCTCGAAGAATGTATTTCAAGCTTTCCTCAGGTTTTCTGGCCCAATGTTTCGTGCCTGAGAAAGAATTTTTGTAACAACGTCAAGTATTTGAAGGGTTGGGCAATCCCTTATTAACCCTGACTGAAGATACTTCGGAAATAGTATCAAGCCTTTCTCAGGTTTTCAGCCCATGTAGTAATTTTAGTGTAACATCAAAAATTTAATGATTTGAAACATTCCATGAGCTGTGTGCTATTTGAAAGGAGTCTCAAATGTTTTCAACCTTTCTCAATTTTCCAGGTGTCTTAGTATGGAAAGAAGTATTTAATGTGGCACGTGTCAGGTATTTATTATTTGAAACAATCAGAAAGTAACTATGCAGAAGGAACACTAGGCCTGTGGCTGTCAAGCAGGTTTTCATTTTTAGTGTGGTGTTTGTTGTCCATATTTTTAACATTGCTAGCCTTCTGAAAGAATGCTGAATGTGTCAGCTTTCTCAGTGATAAATTATTCTTCTTGTGCTGAGAAAGAATTTTTAGTGGCGTCAGGCTATTTTGTGAGTTTGAGGCTGACTCCATGAGCATTGTCAGAAAGATAGTCTCAAACATTCTCGGGTTTTCGGGACAGTGTGAAGCGTCGACATACGAAGCAGTGTGGCGTCAGGTATTTTGTGAGGGTTTAAATCGCGAGCATTATTACATATGGTGATAGCCAATGTCAAACCTTTCCTCGGGTTTTCATTTTGGTCAACGACTCGTACTGAGAAGAACACGAATGCTGACGTCGGGTGACCTTGATTCCGAACGTCCGCAGCATTGTTGCCAGTCTGGAAGAGTCTCGGCTGTAATCATCAACTTTATTTTCTCAGGTTTTCGGGAATAGTCTTGAAGCATCTTGCTGAAGCTTTTAGTGTAGCGCGTCCTTTGGCGAAGGAGTTTGCCAACGTCTGCCTTGAAGAATGCCGAAAATGTGTGTCGGCTCTTTCCTCAGGTAATGATGGAAAAATTTTGTGTATTTGTCGGAGACACAATGAACATTATTAACCTTCTGGAAAGTGCTAAAATACTAGTATCAAACCTTTTTCGTAAGATTTCGGAGACCTTTGACATCTTTGCCTGATCAGGTATTTGGGGACTAGTAACTGTTTGAAGGGTCACTAAAATGCTGTGTCAAGCAGCTCAGGTGCTGGCATCGTATACGGCGTCTTTATCCAGGTATTTGTGAGAATTTGAGAAGCAATCCCCATGAACGACGTGGCTGAATATCGAAATATGATATCCAGGCTTTTCTCAGGTAGGTGTCTTTACGCTGGAGCCTTTTGTCTGTGACATCAGGTATTTGTGAGGGTTGGGCGTGAAGTAACTGCGCTTATGAAGCGAAATGTGTATCAAGCCCACACCGCTGGAACGCAAGTGATCGAAGCATGGTGCTGAAGAGGATTACAATGTAGCGTGGTATTTTGTGAGGGATGAGGCTGATCGCGAACGTTGTCTGGAAGAATCTTCGATCAGTATCAAGCGCTTTTCTCGGGTTTTCAGTGTCTTGAACGTGTCGCCTGAAGGTACGGTGTAACGTCAGGTATTTGTGTTGAAACGTCGTTGCTGTATGAAGATAAGATGTAATCAAACCTTTTCCTCGGGTTTCAGAATTGTATGGCCACGAGTGTGGCGACTCAGGTATTTTTGGGGTTTTGGGGCAATCCCATGAGCGACGGCCAACTGACTGAAGACTCTGAAAAGACTATTTTCCAACCTTTTCTCAGGTTTTCGGAGTTGTCTTTGGTAGTACTTCACGAGAAGATTTTAGTGCCAACGTCAGGTAATGGGACTAGTATCTGAAAGAGTCTTCGAGCTCTTCAATATCAATCCTTTCTCCAGGTTTTCCAGGGCCAGTCTTCATTTTGCTGCAGCAGTGTAGCAATCAAAGGTGTCTTTGAAGGGTTGAGAACCAACTTTTGTGAATAATTTTCAAACGCTTTCTCGGAGTTTTCGGGTGCCTGAAGAAAGAACTTTTAGTGGCGATATTTTGTGAGGATTGAAGCAATCAGCGAACGACAACTTTTGAAGATGCTGAACCTCTTTCAAACCTTTCCTCAAGTTTTCGGGATGTGCGAGAAGCATCGTGCCTGAATTTTGATGTAACGTATTATTTGTGAGGAGTTTGAGGCAATCCCAGCATTGTGCTGAAGAGTCTTGAAATATGAATAACCTTTCTCAGGTTTCAGGCCAATGTGGCTGTCGTACCCTGAAGAAAATTTTTAGTGTTGTTGTGCAGGTCTTTGTGAGGGTTCAAGCAATCCATGAACATTGACCTTTTGAAGAGTCTCAGTCATATTTCAAACCTGCGGAGTTTTCGGGGCCAATCTTAGTATAGTGCCTGGCATTTGAATAACAGCGTCAGGTATTTTGTGAGTTTGAAGCAATCCATGTTTTGTGACTAACTGTATGAAGGGTCTCAAATATAGTATCAAACCTCTCAGGTTTTCGGCCAGTGTAACGTGAGTATTTTGTCTCAGGCTGTATGAAGAATGCTAAACTATATTATCCAAACCTTTCTCAGGTTTCAGATGCTGGCACATCGTGCCTGAAATTTTAGTGTAACAGTATCAGGTATTTGTGAAGGTTTAGTGCTGTATATGAAGAGTGCCTCAGCTATGTCAAGCCTTTCTCAATTTTTTCGGAGACCAATGTCTTGATATGTGCTGAGAAGAATTTTCAGACCTGGCATCCTGGTATTTTGTGAGAACAGGCTCCCATGAACATTGTGCTGGGCTGAAGAATCTTGAAGCTCTCAATATGAGCTGCTCTCAGGTTTTCGGGGCCAATCTGTGCTCGTGCTGAAGAAGAACACAGTGCCAGCGTGGTATTTGTGAGGGAGTTTGAGGCAATCTGCAGTATTGTGCTTTTGAAGAATCTCGAAGATACCATTTCAAACCTTTTCCTCGGGTTTTCAGGTAGTCTTTGGCATAAGCGCCTGAGAAGGACCACGAATGCTGTTCGATCGGGTACGTGAGGGGTTGGCGTCCTGGTGTGTGCTGAAGATCTTCGAATATAGTATCAGCTTTACTCAGATTTTCGGGATTGATCTTTAAAGCATCGTGCCTGGCGAAGATAACAACGTCAGGTCTTTGTGAAGGGTTTGAGACGATCCCTTGAACATTTGAAGAGTCTCGGAAGATGTATTTTCAAACCTTCTCGAATTGGAGGTTGTCTTGAAACATCGTACCCTGAAGGACACGAAGATAACGTCAGGTATTTTGTGATTCAGGTAATCAGGTACGTGTGCTTTTGAAGAATTCTTCGAAGATGACCATAAACCTTTCCTCAGGTTTCAGGTTGATGCTGGTAACATCGTGCTACAATTTTTGGTGCAACGTGAGGTATTTTGTGGGGTTTGGGCACAGCCCATGGTGGCCAGTGTGGCTGAGTGGAAGAGATCTTTGAAATGAAGTATGAAACCTTTTCCTCGAATTTTCAGAATTAGTCTGGCTGATGTGAAAGAAAAGTTTTAGTGTAACGTCGGGTGTCTGTGAGGTTTAGTGAGCTGTGTGCTGAAGAATGTCGACTATTTTTCAAACGCTTTTCAGTTTTCAGGTGATCTTTGAAGCGTCGACCTTACAATGTAACGTCAGGTATTTGAAAGGGTTTGAGGCTCCATGGTGATGGAAGAGTGCTGAAGCTAACAGTATGGGCGCTGCTTTTCTCAATTTTCAGAGTCAGTGTGAAAGCATCTTGCTGAAGAAGTTGCAGTGGCGGCATCGGGTCTTTGCGGGAGTTTGAAGGCAATCCGCGGAGCAATGTGCTTTGAAGAATCTGAGTCTTGTTACTCAAACATTTCTCGTTTTCGAACGATGCTGGCATCGTACGAAGAGACACGGTGCTCAGCGTCAGGTATTTTGCCGGTTGAAGCAATCATGAACATTGTGCTATGCATGAAGAACCTCCGAAATATCAATGTCAAACCTTTTTCTGGTTTTCGGGGTGATCAAGAAACCTCTTGCCTGGTAGTGCAACGTCAGGCTACCGAAGGAGTTTGAGGCTGACCTCCTGACGTAATCTCAGAAACTATGAGTATCAAACGCCTTTTCTCGGGTTTTCAGGTAATCTTTGAAGCTGCACTGAGAAAGAAGTTTTAGTGCTGCCGTCAGGTCTTTATTAGTTCGGGCAATCCCATAGTGACCAACCTCAGGTATATGTATCAACCTTTCCTCGAGTTTTCGGGTGTCTTTGAAGCATACCTGAAGAGATTTTTAGTGCATGAGGTTTGAACAATCCATGACATTGACAACTTCCGAATGGAAAATTCTTTCGATGTAATGGCTCTTTTCTCAGGTTTTTTCGGAGACGTCTTTGACACATGCGTGCCTGAGAAATTTTTAATAACAACGTCGGAGTATTTTGTGAAGGTTTGAAGGCACGTCATTGTCGTGAAAGGAGAGATTTTTAGTGTAACATCAGGCTAACGAGTTTGAAATATGGCTACATTTTATTATGAAGAATATAAATATGGCTGTCCAAACGCTTTCTCGAGTTTCAGGTATCTTAACGTGTTGGCGGGAAGAAGTTTTGACGTCAGTATTTTGTGAGGAGTTCGAGGCATGTGCTGAATGAGGCCTTAGTGTGTATGAAACCTTTGCTCGGAGTTTTCAGTGCTGAAGAATTTTAACGTCAGGTATTTTGAGCAATCCCATGAACATTGTGCTATCTGAAGAATGCCGATAACTGTGTCAAGCGCTTTTTCTCCGGAGTTTTCAGTACGAGTGTGGCATCGTACTGAAAAGACACAGTATCAACATCAAGGTATTTTGTAAGTGTTTAAATTACATGCTGTATGGGCTTTCAGGAATGTAGTATCAACCTTTTCTCGGAGATTTTGAATACAACTGCTGAATGTCAAACCTTACTGAAAGAAGAATTTTTAGTATGCGCTGTCAAGGCTTATTTGTGAAAGAGGATTTGAAGACATCCGACATTATTGAGAATACCGAAAATACCTCAAACCTTTCTCAGGTTTTTCAGTAATGCTTGAAGTATAGGTAGCACAGTTTTGTGTAACGTCAGGTATTTTGTGAGGGTTTGAGGCAATCCTGAACGATGACCTTTGGAAGGAGTCTCGGAAAATGTGTATCCTCCTTTCCTCAGGTTTTTCAGGTGTCTTGGCTTTTGCTGCCTGAGAAGAGATGAATGTGCATCAGGCATTTGTGAGGGATTTGAAGACAGTCCATGAAGGTGACATTTATTTGGAGCGTCTTTTCGAAATGTATTTTCAAACCTTTTCATAGGTTTTGTCTTGAAAACAATAGTGCTGAAGAATTTTAGTGTAACGTCAGGTATTTGTGAGTTGAGCGCAATCCATGAGCTTTGTGCTATTTGGAAGTGCTTTGAAAATGCAAGTATCAAGCCTTTTCTCAATTTCGGGGCCGTGTAGTATCGTCAGGTATTTTAACCAGTGTTTGAAACAAATCGAGCACGACAACTGCAAGAAAGGTGCTGAAGATGTATCAAACCTTTTTGCTCAGTTTTCAGGGTAATCTTGGCATCGTGCTGAGCAGAATTTTTAGTCTTTGTGAAGGGGGTTTGACAATCATGAGCATTATTGTGCTGAATGGAAGGGTCTTGGAAATGCCGATATAACCTTTCCTCGGAGTTTCGGGCCAATCTTTGGCGACGGCCTTACGAGGAGCACAGTGTGGCGTCAGGTATTTTGTGAGGGGTTTGAGAGCAATCACGGCGCTGTATGAAGAGTCTCGAAATGACATGTCAACCTTTTTCTCGGAGTTTTCGTGCTGTCTTGAAAGCATCGTGCCACAGATTTTTAGTGTGGCGTGAAGAGAAGGCTATGTTTGTGGGGGTTTGAAACAATCCATGAACATTAACTGTGTGGAAGTTTCTCGAAGATGTGAATGTCAAACGCTTTCAAATCAGGCGAAGCATCGTGCTTAGAAGAACACGAATGTAGCGTCAGGTATTTTATTGAAGAGTTGAAACGTCATGAGCGCGACAATAACTATTCAGAAGAATTCAGTTACAAGCAGCACCTCAGATTTTCGGGGCAGTGCTGGTAGTGCTGAAAGACACGAATAACAACGTCAGGTATTTGAGTTTAGGAAGTAATCCATGAGCATTATTGAAGAGGGTCTCGGGATGTGATATCAAACAACTCGAGTTCGGAGGTTAGTCTTGAAACTCGTGCCCTGAGAAGGATTTTTGGTCTTAACGTCGGGTATTTTGTGAGTTGGCAATCCATGAGCATTGTGCTATGTCGGGAGTCTTCGTGTAATGTCAAACCTTTTTCCTCCGGGTTTTCAGGTAGTCTTGAAGAAGCATCGTTGCTGAAGAAGAACACAGTAACAGCGATCGAAGGTATTGTTGTGAAAGGGAGTTTGAATCCGCCAAACATTGTGCTGAATGAAAGAATGCTTGATCAACCTCCGAGTTTTTCGGGGTAGTCTTGAAGCATCGTGCCTGAAAGAAAGAAATTTTATGTAACGATCAGGTATTTTGGCAGTGTTTGAGCATCCGCATGAACATTATTGCTATCTGGAAGAGATGCTGAATGTAGTAATGTGCTTTCTCAGGTTTTCAAGTCAGCAGTGTAGCTTTGTCGTCTGCAGCCTCAGGCCATTTTTGTGGTGTTTGGGCAATCATGAACATTGTGCTGTGGAAGGAGTGCAGAATGTAGTATCAAACCTTTTTTCCTCAGGATTTTCAGACCAACTGCTGAAGTATCGTGCCTGAGGCTTTTAATTAACGTCAAGTATTTGTGAGGTTTGAGTGCAATCCATGTTTATTGTATTAACAGCTACAAGTGTCGAAATGTAATGTCAGCCTTTCCTCGGAATTTCAGGGTAGTGCAACATGTATTTGAAAAATTTTAGTCTTTGTTTATCAAGTATTTGTGATGACTGAGTAATCCATGACATTGTTAACGGCCGTGAAGAGTCGGAAATAACAGTATCAAGCGCTTTCTCAGGTTTTTCGGGATGATCTTGAAAACGTAAATGTTTGAAGGAAAATTTTAGTGTAGCGTCGAGGCCATTTGTGAGGACTGAGGCAATCCATGAGCGGCATTAGCTGTATGAAGAGTGTGGGGCTAACAATGTCAAACGCTTTCCTCGAGTCCTCTTGACATTGTGCCGAAAGGCAACATCAAGATGCTACTGTGATTTGAGAGCAGTATTGTGCTATCTGAAAAGTGCTCGGAATGATCGACCATTTCCTCGAGTTTTTCAGGTTGATCTTGAAACATCGTGCCGGGAAGAATTTTTAGTGTAACATCAGGTATTTTGAGGGTTGAGCACGAATATGAGCATTGTGTCTGAAAGTCAGATATAATCAAACCTTTTCTCATGTTTGCAGGCCAATCGTGCCTGAAGATTTTTAGTGTAACGTAAGGTAATTTTGTGAGAATTTTACAGGCAATCACTTGAACATTGTGTAATCAGATTGTATTGTCAAACCTTTCTCAGGTTTTCGGTGTGTGTGGCATCGTGCCTGAAGAATTTTAGTGGTATTTGAGGGGACTGAAGCGTGTGCTATTTGAAAGAGTCTCGAAGTATCAAGCAACTTTTTCTCGAGTTTTCAGCATGTTAATGTCGTGCCTGAGCAGTTTTTTAATTAACAGCGTCGAGGTATTTGTGAGGGATTTGGGGCAATCCATGAGCACGATATATGACTGGAAGAGATCTCAGAGTAATGTCAAACCTTTTCCTCAGGTTTTCGGAATTGATCTTGAAGCATCTTGCCTGATGTGTTTTTGAATGTAACGTCTGGAAGTATTTTATTGAGGGTTTGGGGTGATCATGAGCATTGTGCTATCACAGAAAGAATCTTTTCGGAATGTATTATCAACCTTTTCCTCAGGTTTCAGGTTGGTGCGCCGACGTTGTGCCTAGGAAGATTTTGTGTAACGTCAGGTATTTGTGAGGTTCAAGAAGCAATCCATGAGCGCATTGTGCTGTATGAAGAGTCTTGAAGCCAGTAATCAAACCTTTTCTCAATTTCGAGTCTTGAAAGCATGCGTGCCTGATAATTATTTTAATTAATAACGTCAGGTATTTTATTGAGGGGACTGAAACAATCCATGACGTTGCTATCTGGAAAGGAGTCTCGAATATGTAAACCTTTCTCAGTATTCAGGTTGAGTCTTGAAAGCACCGTGCCCTGAAGATTTTAGTGTAACGTCAGTATTTAATGAGGAGTTTGAAATCCATGAGCATTGTGCTAATGAAAGAAGGCTCTCTGAATGTAATGTCAAACTTTTTCTGAGTTTCAGGTTGTCTTGAAGTATCGTACTGAGGAAGAATTTCGCTCGCAACGTCAGGCTTATTTTGTGGTTTAAGCTGCTGTGGTTTATTGTGCTTATTGTCAAGTAAACCTTTCCTCAGGTTTCCCGGTTAGTCTTTTGTATGAAGTACCTGGCTAAAATGTAACATCAAGTATTTAGCCGATGATTTAGAAACAGTCCATGAGCCTTCATATATTTGAAAGAATCTGATAACCAGTATCAACCTCAATTTTGAGTGGTCTTGAAGTGACCCGTGCCTGAAGTTACAGTGCGTGAGCCAATGGTTCAGTGCAATCATGAACATTGTGCCGGCTGAAGGGTCTCAGGAAATGTGGTATCAGAGCGCTTGCCGCTGGGATTTTCAGGGGTCAGTCTTTGAAGCATCGTGCTGAAAATGTTTTGAATAACGGCACGTCAGGTAACGAGGTTTAGGCAATCCATGAGCATTATTGCTGACTGAAAGAATTCTGCGTATCAAACGCTTTTTCTCCGGAACTTTCAGGTGACATCGTGCTGATGAGCTGTTTTTAGTAACGTCAGGTATTTTATTGAGGGTTTGAGGTGCGACGGTATCTGAAGTCGGAGATGTGTGTCAACCTTTTTCCAGTATTTGGGGCCAGTCTGACATGGGTATGAAGAATTTCCCGTCAGGTATTTCGAGGATTTGGTGAATATAATTGTGCTCCTCTGGAAGTGATATAATGTCTTTGCCGGGGTGTCTTAGCTATTGTGCTGAGAAAAATTGCAAGTAACAATGTCAAGTGTGCTAACCAATGAGGCTGATCCTTGAACATTTATTGTATCTGGAAAAGTGCTAGAATAATGTCAAACCTTTTTCACTCCAGTTTTCGTGTAATGTGAAGCACATGGGTAACACAATGGAAAGGTACAGTGTAACATCAAAATTATTTGTGAGTTTACAGGGCAATCCATAACATTGTGCTATCTGAAGGAATGCTCGGAAATAACAGTATCTTTTCACGGGTTGATCTTGTTTTGTCGTGCCTGAGAAGAATTTTAGTGTAACGTCAGGTGAGTTTGAAGCAATCACTGACCCGTGCTTTGTATGAAGATCTCGAGGCTGCTCAATGTCAAGCAACGTCCCGGGTTTTCGGGTGATGTGACATCGTGCTGAGGAAAGAACAGTAGCAGTGTCAGGTATTTTGTGAGTTGAGAGCAATCCACTGAACATTGTGCTTATCTGAAGAAGTGCTAAATAACAATCAATAAACCTTTTCTCAGGTTTTCAGTGTGTCTTGTTTGTCGTGCCTGAGACACGAATGTAACATCATATTTGTGCAGGCTTTAATCCCATGAACATTGTGCTGATGCTAGAAATAGCAGCTGTCAAACACTCAGGTTTTTGTTATTTGTCATTATGCTGTCTTTTAATGTCAGGCCCTGAAGGAGTTTGAGGCAGCTCATTGTGCCCTATCTGAAGAATCTCAGAGCTCAGTAATCAAGCTTCTTTTTCTCGGGTTTTTTCGATCAGTCTTGAAGGCATGGAGTACGAAGAAAGGACACAGTGTGGCGTCAGGTATTTTGTGGTGTTTGGCGATCATGAACGTTTATTGCTTGTATGAAGAACTTTCGGGGCTGCAATGTCAAACACAATTTTCAGGTGTGTGAAGCATCGTGTTTGAGAAAATTTTTAGGTATTTTGTCATGGCGCAACAATGAAAGATCTCTCGAGAAATCTGTGAAACCTTTCTCAATTTCAGTGTAATGCTGGCTTTGTCGTACTACATTTTAATTAACAACGTCATTATTTGTGAGGGTTTTGAGCAATCCAACATTGGCTGTATGAAAGTGCCGGGCTGTAATGTCAAGCCTCCGGGTTTTCGGTCAGCAGTCTTGAAGCATCGTGCCTGAAGAGGAGGTACGAATAACGTCAGGTATTTTGGCGAGGATTTGGTGTCCATGAACATTGCTGTGGAAGAGTCTTCGTGGCAATATCAAACCTTTTTCTCGAGTTTTCGGAATGATCTTGAAGCATCTTTGCCTGAGGAAGAAGTTTTTGGTGTAGCGTCAGGTATTTTGTGGGGTTTGAGCAATCCGCGAGCATTGTGCCTGGAAGGGTCTCAGTAGTCAAACGCTTTCCTCGGGTTTCGGGGCCAGTCTTGACATCGTTAACCTGACTTTAGTGTGGCTGTCTGAAGTATTTTGTGAGGGTTTGGGGCTTTGTCCGACGATATGCTGGAAGAATCTCAGCGTAACAGTATCAGCTTCTTTCGTCGATTTCAGGCCAATCTTTAGTATTGTGCCGAGAATTTTTTATTGTGGCGTCAGGTATTTCAATGAGGGTTTGGGACATCCGCTGTGCTATGCAGAATGTGAAATGTGTGGCACCTTTCCTCCGAATTTTCGGAATTGTGCTGGCATGGGTACTTGTGGTATTTTGTGAGGGTTGAGCAATCCCTTGAGCGCAACGAAAGTGCTGAGTGCAATGTCAACCTTTCCTCAGGTAGTCTTGGCATCGTGCCTGGCGGCAATTTTGTGTAACGTCAGGTATTTTGTGAAGAGGATGAGGCATCCATAGTGACTGTGCTATGAAAGGCTCTTTTGAAATGTATCAACCTGTCGAGTTTTCAGGTAATGTGGCTGCTTGACTGAAATTTTTAGGTGTCAGGTATTTGTGATTTGAGCGTCCATGGGCACGTGTGAAGAATGTAGTGACGGTTCTCGGAGTTTTCGAATAGCCAGTGCTGAAAGCATCGTATGTGTTTTAGTGCTTGATCAAGTATGAAGGTTGAAATCCATGAGCATTGTGCTATCTGAAGAATCTCGATAACAATGTCAAACGCTTTCTCAGGTATTCAGTGGTGTGGCATCGTGCTGAAGGCGAGTGTGGCACGATGGAAATCTTGTGAGTTTGAGGCAATCGCGAACATTGTGCGGCATGAAAGAATCTCGGAGAATAACATTATCAGCTTTTTCTCGGAGTTTTCAGGCCAGTCTGGCTCGTGCCTGAGAATTTTTTAGTGTAGTGTCAGGTATTTTGTGAGGTTTGGGGCAGTCACGTTGTGCTGTCTGAAGGACTCTGTGGGTTTTTCAGTGTGATGCTGGCTATCGTGCCTGAAAGTTTTTAGTGTAGCGTCAGGCATTTGTGAGGGAGTTTGAAACGTCCCATGACATTCTTGCTGAAGATGCTGAAATAATGTCAAACCTTTCTCGGAGTTTTCGGGCCAATCTTTGGCGGGTACTGAGTTTTTGGTGTGTCGGGTATTTTGGCTGAGGTTTGAACGTCCATAAACATTGTGCTATCTGAAGTGCTCAGAGTATGTATCCAAGCCTTTTCTCCAGGTTTCAGTGCAGTCTTGAGGCATGGAGTGCTGAAAAGACACGAGGTAACGGCGTCGGGTATTTTTGTGTGTTTGGGAGCAATCGCGAGTACGATGTGCTGTATGAAGAATGCCGAAATGTGGCTATCAAACCTTTTTCTCGGAGTTTTCGGGGTGTCTTTAGTATGTCAATTTGAGAAGGGCACAGTGTGACGTCAGGTATTTTGTCGAAGGGTTTGAGCAATCATGGTGACCATTAGCATCGGAAAGTCTCGAATGTATCAAACCTTTTCCTCGAATTTTTCGTGTAGTCTTGGCGATAACTGAGCACAGTGGCGTCAGGTATTTGTGAGTTTGAAGCAATCCATAATTTTTATTCGGCTGCTGTATGAAGAAATTCTCGAAATGCTGTATCAAACCTTTCCTCAGATTTTCAGTGTCATGTAATCTTGAAAGCATCTGGCAGATTACACAGTGTGGCATTGGCCTTTTGTGAGGGACTGGTAATCATGAACTGTTCTGTGTGGAAGGGCTCTCAGAATATGTGTCAAGCCTCATCAGGTTTCGAGTTGATCTTTGAAGCATCTTGTATTTTAGTGTAACGTCAGGTATTTATTGAAATTCAGGCAATCATGAGCTATCTGAAAGGGTGTCTTCGGAAAATGCTGTATCAACCTTTTCCTCGGTTTTCCGGGGTAGTCTTGGCGATATGAGAAGGATACAATAACAACGTCAAGGTAATATGAGGTTAAAAGCGCAATCATGAGCATTGTACTATTTGAAGGGTGTCTCGGGCATAATAACCTTTTTCTCGATTTCAGGTAGTGTTATAGTACTGAAGAATTTTTAATTAACCAACGTCGAAAGGTATTTTTTAATGAATTTGAGACAATCCATGAGCATTATGCTGACTGAAGAGACTCTCGATATCAGGCTTAACTTTTCACTCGGTTCAGGTTGGTCTTGAGCTTGTCGTGCTTGGGGAAGGGTACAGTGTCTGGTATTTTGTGAAGGAGTTCAGTCCATGCGTTATTGCTGTCTGGAAGAATCTCGAGTCAGCAGTATCAAACCTTTTCCTCGGGTTTCAGGTTGGTGTGAAGCTGTGCCTGAAGGCAGAATTTTGTGCTCCAACGTCAAGGTATTTTATTGAGGACTGGGGAGCAATCCATGAGCGTGTGCTGTATGAAAGAGATGTGAAATAGTATCAAACCTTTCCTCAGTTTCAGAGTCTTGAGCTTATCGTGCCTGACCCAGTGTAGCGTCAAGGTATTTGTGAGGTTTGGGGCAATCCATACTGACCCATTGCTATGGAAGAGATGCCAGGAATAACCTTTTCCTCAGGTATTCCGGAGTTAGTCTTGAGCTGTGCCTGAGGCGAATTTTAATTAACGTCAGGTATTTTGTGAGGTTTGAAGGCAATCCATCAAGGCATTGTGCTGTATGGAAAAGTGCTCTGAAGATGTAATGTCAAACCTTTTTCTCGAGTTTTCAGGTGTCGAAGTATCGTGCCTGAGGAAGCGGTGTTTTGAAGTGTAGCGTCAGGTATTTGTGAGGAGTTTGAGAAACATCCATGAACATTGTGCTTTATTTGAAGGGTCTCGAAATGTAGTATCAAGCCTTTCTCGGGTTTCGGAACCCAGTCTTGAAGTATCGTGCCTGAGGAAGAATTACGAATGTAACGTCAGGTATTTTAATGATGGTTAGAACAATCCATGACATTGTGCTGAATGAAATCTCAGAATGTAGTATCAAACCTTTTCCTCAGGTTTTCAGAGTTAATCTTCAGCTTGTCGTGCCTGAGGTGATTTTTAGTGCAACGTCAGAGTATTTTGTTAGGGATTTGAGGCAATCCATGAGCGCATTGTGCTATTGAAGGTCTCAGGAATACGTATCAAACGTTTCCTCAGGATTTTTCGGGATTGGTCTTTGGCGCATCGTGCCTGAAAATGACACGAGTAACGTCAGGTATTTTGTGAGGTTTGAGCAATCATGACATTGTGCTATCTGGAAGATCTCGGAGAATGTAGTATCAAGCCTTTTCCTGGAATTTTCAGGTTAGTCTTGAAGCATTGTGCCTGGCTGCCAGCGTCAGAGTATTGTGAGGGTTAAGCAATCCATGAATGTTATTAGCAGCTCTGAAGAATGCCAGTGTAATGTCAAACGCTTTCTCGGTATTCGAGTTGAAGCATCGTGCCTGAAGGCGTTACAGTGTAACGTCAGGTATTTTACAATGAGGGTTTGAACGATCCGCGAACATTGTTCTGTATGGAAGGGTGCCGAGATGTAGTATCAAACCTTTTCCTCAGGTTTTCGGGTTAGTCTTTTGAAAGCATCGTGCCGAAAGAGAAAGAATTTTTAGTGGCAATTTGAAGGTATTTGTGAGTTGGGCTTAATCCATGAGCGGCCAGCCCTTTATCTGAAAAGAATTCTGAATGATATCAAACCTTTTTCACTCGTTTAATGATCTTGAAAGCATCGTGCCTGAAAGAAGAATTATCAGGTATTTTGTGGTGTTTGGGAACATCCATGAACATTGTGCTTTGTATGGAAGAGACGGAGTAGTATCCAAACGCTTTTTCTCGGGTTTCAGGTTGGTCTTGAAGCATGGGTGCGCAGGAAGTTTTTTTAGTGTAATGTCGGAAACCGACTGTGAGGGGCTGAACAATCCCTTGGTGTTATGCAGAGAATTACTGAAGGCATAAGTAATCAACCTTTTTCCTCAGGTTTTCAGTCAGTCTTGGCGCAATATGAGAATTTTAATTGTAACGTCAGGCCCGTAAAGGCAATCACATGAGCATTATATGGAGAATAGCGAATGTAGTATCTCCGGGTTTTTTCAGGTTGATCTTGAAGCATCGTGCTGAGAATTTTTTAGTGAGCAACGTCAAGGGTGTTGTGGTGTTTGGGGTGTCCATGAACATTGGTAACTGCTGTGAAGGTCTCGAATGTAGTATCGAAACCTTTCACTCGGGTTTCAGGTGTCTTGAAGCATCTTTGCGCAGGAAGGATGCAGTGTGGCGCGATCAGGTATTTTACGGTGTTGGAACGATCATGAACTGTGTGCTTTATCTGGAAGAGTTCTTCGGGATGGCTCAGGCTCTCCCGAATTTTCGGAGTTGATGTGAGAGCATGGAGTAACCGCAGAAAAATGACACAGTGTAGATGGGTCTTTGAGTTTGGTGGCTCGCGTTAGCTATCACACAGAGAATGAGTCTTTGTGCCGGAGTTTTCGGAGTTAGTGAAAGTTTTGGTGTAACGTCAGGTAGAAGGATGGGATCCATGAGCGTGTGCTGTCTGGGGTCTTCGGAGCGCTGGTAATCAGCTCGAGTTTCGGAGATGATCTTCTGGCATCGTGCCTGAGGAAAATTTTTGGTGCAGCGTCAGGTGTGAGTTCGGCAATCCATGGTGGTAACTGTACTGGAAATGCTGAATGTAGTGTCAAACTGCCACTCGGAGTTTTTCAGTGCTGTCTTGAAAGCATGGGTGCTGAGAAGTTGCAGTGTGGCGTCAGGCTTGTTTTGTGGGCGTCCATGAACGACATTGCTGAAGAATTCTCGGGACAACCAATGTCAAACTTTTCCTCGGAATTTCAGTGATGTATTTTTAGTGGCCTCCAGGCCCATTTTGTGAGGTTGAGGGCAATCATGAACGACTGTGCATGGAAGAATGCAGGTAGCGTATCAAGCAGCTTTCTCAGGACTCAGGGCCAATGTGAAGCTGTGGCCTGGAGGCCACAATGGCGTCAGGTGGTTTGAGACAATCCATGGCGTTGTGCTGTCTGGAAAGGGTCTCGAAATGGCAGTGTCAACCTTTCCTGGAGTTTCAGTGTAGTCTTGAAGCGTAAGATAGAGATTTTTGGTGTATGTTTGTGAGGACTGAGACATCCATGAACAGTATTGCTATTTAGAAGAACCGATAACTGTCAAACTTTCCTCGAGTTTTCAGGTCTTGAAGCATCGTGCCTGAAGATTTTTAATCAACCAATGCTAAGGTATTTTGTGAGGACTGAGTCAATCCATGAACATTGTGTTAGCTCTGAAGGAGTCTCGAATGTAGTATCAAACGCTTTCTCGGGACGCGGACACGGCATCGTGCTGATGCCAGTGTGACGTCAGGTATTTTGAGGAGTTTGAGCAATCCATAAGCTTATTGACCCAACGACTGAAATGCCGGTGACGCTCTCGGGTTTCGGTGGCCAGTCTTTGAGCATGGGTGCGCGGAAGTTTTAGCGGCGTCAGGTATTTTGTGAGGGTTTGAAGGCAATCCGCGAAAACATTCTGTAGCTCTGCTCGGAATGGTATCAGACCTTTTCCTCGAGTTTCAGTGGTCAACGGCATTGTGCTTGAGAAGGACACAACAGCCAGAGGGTGAGAATCAGCGAACATTGTGTATCCGAAGAGACCTCTCTGGTGGCAGTATTAAACCTTTGCTCGAATTTCGAATGTGAGAAAGCATCGTGCCTGAGAGATTTTCTGGCGATATCTGAGGCAATCCATGAGCATTATTGCTATCCTGAAGGAATCTTCGGAGATGATCAAACTCCTCGAGTTTTCAGGTTAGTCTTGAAGCATCGTGCCTGAGAAGCAGATGTCCGAAAATTAGTTTACATGAAATAATATCTCTATCAAATTTTGCTGCTTCTTTCCCAATATTCTGCAGCACTTTCAAAATCTCCATCAAATTTCTCTGTATACCTTGTCTCTCCTTTAAATTTCTCAGCTTGTATGTCCAGTAAATTTACCAATAAGTTGCATGTGAAATAGCATATCTCCATCAAATTTTGCTGCTTCTTTCCCATCAAAATTTGCTGCAACTCTTCCAACATTCCTACCTTTCAAAAATCTCCATCAAATATCTCTGTATACCTTGTCTCTCCTTTAAATTTCTCAGCTTGTATGTCCAGTAAATTTCCCAATAAGTTGCATATGAAGTAGCATATCTCCATCAAATTTTGCTGCTGCTTTCCCAAGATTCCTACCTTTCAAAAATCACCATCAAATTTCTCTGTATACCTTGTCTCTCCTTTAAATTTCTCAGCTTGTATGTCCAGTAAATTTCCCAATAAGTTGCATATGAAAACTGTTTAAGCAGGACACAAATATTCTCTCTCTCTCTCTCTCTCTCTCTCTCTCTCTCTCTCTCTCTCTCTCTCTCTCTCTCTCTCTCTCTCTCTCTCTCTCTCTCTCTCTCTCTCTCTCTCTCTCTCTCTCTCTCTCTCTCTCTCTCTCTTTACACAGCTCTTTTTGCTCATTTATTGAAAACTGTTTAAGCAGGACACTAATATTCATTTATAGACAATTAGTTGTTCCTTTTGATTGAACATGAATCTTCCATTCACTGAGTGCTTGACAAGGGCTCTCTCTCTCTCTCTCTCTCTCTCTCTCTCTCTCTCTCTCTCTCTCTCTCTCTCTCTCTCTCTCTCTCTCTCTCTCTCTCTGGTCTTTTTCAAAGACACTTTGAACTGTCCTGTATATATACAGAAATATTGCTGTATTCTTGTTTTCATATGAAAATTAGTCTCTCTCTCTCTCTCTCTATTGAACTTCCAGTATTAGGACAGTATATAGAGTTGCTTTTCCTATTGATATATCTGTAATTTGTATATTTATTTTATTTGAAGGTCAGCCTTTCTCTCTCTCTCTCTCCTTATTGAAATGTTGTAATAATGGTTTTTATTTTCAGTGTAATGACACTTTAGTAGTTTTCCTTATTGAAATGTTGTAGTAATATTATTTGTCTTTATTTACAGATTGATCCTGATGTTGCAACCCAGAGAGAGAGAGAGAGAGAGCAAAAGAGGAACCCAGGTGATATCAAGAGAACGAGGAGAGGCAAGAGGATCGCCGGTAACCTTCAAAACCTAAATAAGATGCCGGTAATCCAGGGCAGTTAAAAAAACCTTTTCTGGACGCCTCAACTTATACACTCAAATTTAATCAAATTTTAGAATTTTTAATTTTTTTTTTTTTTTTTTTTTTTTTTTTTTTGGTGGGTGGGGGTGGAGCTGTGGCCCTGGACCTGGCTGGGCAGGATCTGGCACTGGACCTGGCTGGGTTTGGGGGGAATGTGGTTTTGGGTCTGGAATGGGCCCTCTAAATTTGACATTGTAATGCTACTCTTCTGTAAGGTTGTTTTTTAATGTAATGCTACCCTTATGTAAGGTTCTTTTTTTGTAATGCTACCCTTATGTAAGGTTCTTTTTTTGTAATGCTACCCTTATGTAAGGTTCTTTTTTTGTAATGCTACCCTTATGTAAGGTTCTTTTTTTGTAATGCTACCCTTATGTAAGGTTCTTTTTTTGTAATGCTACTCTTATTGTAAAGGTTCTTTTTTGTAATGCTACTCTTATTTGTAAGGTTCTTTTTTTGTAATGCTACTCTTATTGTAAAGGTTCTTTTTTGTAATGCTACTCTTATTGTAAAGGTTCTTGTTTGTAATGCTACTCTTATGGTTCTTTTTGTAACTCATTTATTTGTAAATGCAAGTGTTTTGTTTTCTTTTTTTGTAATCTTACTCTACTTTGTAAAGGTTCATTTTTGTAATGCTAAACTTATTGTAAAGGTTCTTTTTTGTAATGGACTACTCTTATTCAAAGGTTCTTTTTGTAATGCTACTCTTATTGAACTCCACAACTGTAAAGGTTCTTTTTTGTAATGCTACTCTTATTGTAAAGGTTCTTTTTTAAATAAACTGTCAAGTATTCATAATTATTTAATTTTCCTGATGAATTGAATGGTGAAATTCCTGAAATTATCAACTGAATGGTAATTCAATGAGGTACTGAATGACAAGCAAACTGCATTAGAGTGTTTTATTTAACCAAAGGTCACACAGACATCACAGATCATATACAGAGAATACTGGCTGCCCAAGACAGCACCAGCAGAGAGACATGTTACTCCTGTGACAGCTCACTAGAGACTGATGGGGGCTCCTTGAGTTCACCTTCTATATATACCCTGGATGGACAGTTGCCATGAGTTGCCTGTTAGGATATCTCCAATGAATTTTTGGAGATAGTGCAAATTTTGAGGTGGAAGTGGGCCAAGAAGGCAGGTGGTGCAGTGGGTAGGAGAGGTTGGAAGGTCCTTATGAACTCCTCCACAACTGGCCAGGGATGAGATCCCCAGCCTCAATTACTCCTGGAAAGAGAGAGAGACATTAATACTTTCTGCTGAGTAATAGTACTTCCATATACACTAGCTACTGGCTATTACTGCTTGCTAATGCTACACTAGAAGAGAATGCTGGATGAACTAAAGGCAACTAGTAATTCTGCTTACTAATGCTGTGAATACTAGCTGAACTGAAAGCTGCTACTGATACTGGTTACTACTTGTAATGCTGTGAACTTGTAGCTGAGTTACTAGGTAAGGCAAGTTACTGTTTGCTGGTCAGTCATGCTATGCTAATTGTACAAGATAGTGAAGTTAATGGCTATTTCATATGCAACTTATTGGGAAATTTACTGACATACAAGCTGAGGTCAAGTCATACAGAGAAATTTGATGATTTTTGAATGGTAGGAATGTTACAAGAAGTGAAAACATGGAGATATGCTATTTCATATGCAACTTATTGGGAAATTTACTGGACATACAAGCTGAGAAATTTAAAGGAGAGACAAGGTATACAGAGAAATTTGATGGAGATTTTTGAAAGGTAGGAATGTTGGGAAAGAAGCAGCAAAAATTTGATGATTTATAAAACTTATTGGAAATTTACTGGTATATGCTATTTCATATGCAACTTATTGGGAAATTTACTGGACATACAAGCTGAGAAATTTAAAGGAGAGACAAGGTATACAGAGAAATTTGATGGAGATTTTTGAAAGGTAGGAATGTTGGGAAAGAAGCAGCAAAATTTGATGGAAAGAAAGCAGCAAAATTTGATGGAGATATGCTATTTCATATGCAACTTATTGGGAAATTTACTGGACATACAAGCTGAGAAATTTAAAGGAGAGACAAGGTATACAGAGAAATTTGATGGAGATTTTTGAAAGGTAGGAATGTTGGGAAAGAAGCAGCAAAATTTGATGGAGATATGCTATTTCATATGCAACTTATTGGGAAATTTACTGGACATACAAGCTGAGAAATTTAAAGGAGAGACAAGGTATACAGAGAAATTTGATGGAGATTTTTGAAAGGTAGGAATGTTGGGAAAGAAGCAGCAAAATTTGATGGGAAAGAAGCAGCAAAATTTGATGGAGATATGCTATTTCATATGCAACTTATTGGGAAATTTACTGGACATACAAGCTGAGAAATTTAAAGGAGAGACAAGGTATACAGAGAAATTTGATGGAGATTTTTTTTGAAAGGTAGCAGCAAAATGTTGGGAAAGAAGCAGCAAAATTTGATGGAGATATGCTATTTCATATGCAACTTATTGGGAAATTTACTGGACATACAAGCTGAGAAATTTAAAGGAGAGACAAGGTATACAGAGAAATTTGATGGAGATTTTTGAAAGGTAGGAATGTTGGGAAAGAAGCAGCAAAATTTGATGGGAAAGAAGCAGCAAAATTTGATGGAGATATGCTATTTCATATGCAACTTATTGGGAAATTTACTGGACATACAAGCTGAGAAATTTAAAAAGGAGAGACAAGGTATACAGAGAAATTTGATGGAGATTTTTGAAAGGTAGGAATGTTGGGAAAGAAGCAGCAAAATTTGATGGGAAAGAAGCAAGCAAAATTTGATGGAGATATGCTATTTCATATGCAACTTATAGGAAATTTACTGGACATACAAGCTGGAAATTTAAAGGAGAGACAAGGTATACAGAGAAATTTGATGGAGATTTTTGAAAGGTAGGAATGTTGGGAAAGAAGCAGCAAAATTTGATGATGGAGCAAAATTTGATGGAGATAGCTATTTCATATGCAACTTATTGGGAAATTTACTGGACATACAAGCTGAGAAATTTAAAGGAGAGACAAGGTATACAGAGAAATTTGATGGAGATTTTTGAAGGTAGGAATGTTGGGAAAGAAGCAGCAAAATTTGATGGGAAAGAAGCAGCAAAATTTGATGGAGATATGCTATTTCATATGCAACTTATTGGGAAATTTACTGGACATACAAGCTGAGAAATTTAAAGGAGAGACAAGGTATACAGAGAAATTTGATGGAGATTTTTGAAAGGTAGGAATGTTGGGAAAGAAGCAGCAAAATTTGATGGGAAAAGCAAAATTTGATGGAGATATGCTATTTCATATGCAACTTATTGGGAAATTTACTGGACATACAAGCTGAGAAATTTAAAGGAGAGACAAGGTATACAGAGAAATTTGATGGAGATTTTTGAAAGGTAGGAATGTTGGGAAAGAAGCAGCAAAATTTGATGGGAAAGAAGCAGCAAAAATTTGATGGAGATATGCTATTTCATATGCAACTTATTGGGAAATTTACTGGACATACAAGCTGAGAAATTTAAAGGAGAGACAAGGTATACAGAGAAATTTGATGGAGATTTTGAAAGGTAGGAATGTTGGGAAAGAAGCAGCAAAATTTGATGGGAAAGAAGCAGCAAAATTTGATGGAGATATGCTATTTCATATGCAACTTATTGGGAAATTTACTGGACATACAAGCTGAGAAATTTAAAGGAGAGACAAGGTATACAGAGAAATTTGATGGAGATTTTTGAAAGGTAGGAATGTTGGGAAAGAAGCAGCAAAATTTGATGGGAAAGAAGCAGCAAAATTTGATGGAGATATGCTATTTCATATGCAACTTATTGGGAAATTTACTGGACATACAAGCTGAGAAATTTAAAGGAGAGACAAGGTATACAGAAAAATTTGATGGAGATTTTTGAAAGGTAGGAATGTTGGGAAAGAAGCAATAAAATTTGATGGGAAAGAAGCAGCAAAATTTGATGGAGATATGCTATTTCATATGCAACTTATTGGGAAATTTACTGGACATACAAGCTGAGAAATTTAAAGGAGAGACAAGGTATACAGAGAAATTTGATGGAGATTTTTGAAAGGTAGGAATGTTGGGAAAGAAGCAGCAAAATTTGATGGAGATATGGAGCAAAATTTCATATGCAACTTATTGGGAAATTTACTAGACATACAAGCTGAGAAATTTAAAGGAGAGACAAGGTATACAGAGAAATTTGATGGAGATTTTTGAAAGGTAGGAATGTTGGGAAAGAAGCAGCAAAATTTGATGGGAAAGAAGCAGCAAAATTTGATGGAGATATGCTATTTCATATGCAACTTATTGGGAAATTTACTGGACATACAAGCTGAGAAATTTAAAGGAGAGACAAGGTATACAGAGAAATTTGATGGAGATTTTTGAAAGGTAGGAATGTTGGGAAAGAAGCAGCAAAATTTGATGGGAAAGAAGCAGCAAAATTTGATGGAGATATGCTATTTCATATGCAACTTATTGGGAAATTTACTGGACATACAAGCTGAGAAATTTAAAGGAGAGACAAGGTATACAGAGAAATTTGATGGAGATTTTTGAAAGGTAGGAAGGAATGCAAAATTTGATGGGAAAGAAGCAGCAAAATTTGATGGAGATATGCTATTTCATATGCAACTTATTGGGAAATTTACTGGACATACAAGCTGAGAAATTTAAAGGAGAGACAAGGTATACAGAGAAATTTGATGGAGATTTTTGAAAGGTAGGAATGTTGGGAAAGAAGCAGCAAAATTTGATGGAAAGAAGCAGCAAAATTTGATGGAGATATGCTATTTCATATGCAACTTATTGGGAAATTTACTGGACATACAAGCTGAGAAATTTAAAAGGAGAGACAAGGTATACAGAGATATTTGATGGATATTTTTGAAAGTTAGGAATGTTGGGAAAGAAGCAGCAAAATTTGATGGGAAAGAAGCAGCAAAATTTGATGGAGATATGCTATTTCATATGCAACTTATTGGGAAATTTACTGGACATACAAGCTGAAAAATTTAAAGGAGAGACAAGGTATACAGAGAAATTTGATGGAGATTTTTGAAAGGTAGGAATGTTGGGAAAGAAGCAGCAAAATTTGATGGAGCAAAATATGGCTATTTCATATGCAACTTATTGGGAAATTTACTGGACATACAAGCTGAGAAATTTAAAGGAGAGACAAGGTATACAGAGAAATTTGATGGAGATTTTTGAAAGGTAGGAATGTTGGGAAAGAAGCAGCAAAATTTGATGGGAAAGAAGCAGCAAAATTTGATGGAGATATGCTATTTCATATGCAACTTATTGGGAAATTTACTGGACATACAAGCTGAGAAATTTAAAGGAGAGACAAGGTATACAGAGAAATTTGATGGAGATTTTTGAAAGGTAGGAATGTTGGGAAAGAAGCAGCAAATTTTGATGGAGATATGCTATTTCATATGCAACTTATTGGGAAATTTACTGGACATACAAGCTGAGAAATTTAAAGGAGAGACAAGGTATACATAGAAATTTGATGGAGATTTTTGAAAGGTAGGAATGTTGGGAAAGAAGCAGCAAAATTTGATGGGAAAGAAGCAGCAAAATTTGATGGAGATATGCTATTTCATATGCAACTTATTGGGAAATTTACTGGACATACAAGCTGAGAAATTTAAAGGAGAGACAAGGTATACAGAGAAATTTGATGGAGATTTTTGAAAGGTAGGAATGTTGGGAAAGAAGCAGCAAAATTTGATGGGAAAGAAGCAGCAAAATTTGATGGAGATATGCTATTTCATATGCAACTTATTGGGAAATTTACTGGACATACAAGCTGAGAAATTTAAAGGAGAGACAAGGTATACAGAGAAATTTGATGGAGATTTTTGAAAGGTAGGAATGTTGGGAAAGAAGCAGCAAAATTTGATGGGAAAGCAGCAGCAAAATTTGATGGAGATATGCTATTTCATATGCAACTTATTGGGAAATTTACTGGACATACAAGCTGAGAAATTTAAAGGAGAGACAAGGTATACAGAGAAATTTGATGGAGATTTTTGAAAGGTAGGAATGTTGGGAAAGAAGCAGCAAAATTTGATGGAGATATGCTATTTCATATGCAACTTATTGGGAAATTTACTGGACATACAAGCTGAGAAATTTAAAGGAGAGACAAGGTATACAGAGAAATTTGATGGAGATTTTTGAAAGGTAGGAATGTTGGGAAAGAAGCAGCAAAATTTGATGGGAAAGAAGCAGCAAAATTTGATGGAGATATGCTATTTCATATGCAACTTATTGGGAAATTTACTGGACATACAAGCTGAGAAATTTAAAGGAGAGACAAGGTATACAGAGAAATTTGATGGAGATTTTTGAAAGGTAGGAATGTTGGGAAAGAAGCAGCAAAATTTGATGGGAAAGAAGCAGCAAAATTTGATGGAGATATGCTATTTCATATGCAACTTATTGGGAAATTTACTGGACATACAAGCTGAGAAATTTAAAGGAGAGACAAGGTATACAGAGAAATTTGATGGAGATTTTTGAAAGGTAGGAATGTTGGGAAAGAAGCAGCAAAATTTTGATGGCAAAATTTGATGGAGATATGCTATTTCATATGCAACTTATTGGGAAATTTACTGGACATACAAGCTGAGAAATTTACTGGAGATACAAGGTATACAGAGAAATTTGATGGAGATTTTTGAGGAATGTTATTGGGAAAGAAGCAGCAAAATTTGATGGAGATATGCTATTTCATATGCAACTTATTGGGAAATTTACTGGACATACAAGCTGAGAAATTTAAAGGAGAGACAAGGTATACAGAGAAATTTGATGGAGATTTTTGATTGGTAGGAATGTTGGGAAAGAAGCAGCAAAATTTGATGGAGATATGCTATTTCATATGCAACTTATTGGGAAATTTACTGGACATACAAGCTGAGAAATTTAAAGGAGAGACAAGGTATACAGAGAAATTTGATGGAGATTTTTGAAAGGTAGGAATGTTGGGAAAGAAGCAGCAAAATTTGATGGGAAAGAAGCAGCAAAATTTGATGGAGATATGCTATTTCATATGCAACTTATTGGGAAATTTACTGGACATACAAGCTGAGAAATTTAAAGGAGAGACAAGGTATACAGAGAAATTTGATGGAGATTTTTGAAAGGTAGGAATGTTGGGAAAGAAACCGCAAAATTTGATGGGAAAGAAGCAGCAAAATTTGATGGAGATATGCTATTTCATATGCAACTTATTGGGAAATTTACTAGACATACAAGCTGAGAAATTTAAAGGAGAGACAAGGTATACATAGAAATTTGATGGAGATTTTTGAAAGGTAGGAATGTTGGGAAAGAAGCAGCAAAATTTGATGGGAAAGAAGCAGCAAAATTTGATGGAGATATGCTATTTCATATGCAACTTATTGGGAAATTTACTGGACATACAAGCTGAGAAATTTAAAGGAGAGACAAGGTATACAGAGAAATTTGATGGAGATTTTTGAAAGGTAGGAATGTTGGGAAAGAAGCAGCAAAATTTGATGGGAAAGAAGCAGCAAAATTTAATGGAGATATGCTATTTCATATGCAACTTATTGAGAAATTTACTGGACATACAAGCTGAGAAATTTAAAGGAGAGACAAGGTATACAGAGAAATTTGATGGAGATTTTTGAAAGGTAGGAATGTTGGGAAAGAAAGCAAAATTTGATGGGAAAGAAGCAGCAAAATTTGATGGAGATATGCTATTTCATATGCAACTTATTGGGAAATTTACTGGACATACAAGCTGAGAAATTTAAAGGAGAGACAAGGTATACAGAGAAATTTGATGGAGATTTTTGAAAGGTAGGAATGTTGGGAAAGAAGCAGCAAAATTTGATGGGAAAGAAGCAGCAAAATTTGATGGAGATATGCTATTTCATATGCAACTTATTGGGAAATTTACTGGACATACAAGCTGAGAAATTTAAAGGAGAGACAAGGTATACAGAGAAATTTGATGGATTTTTGAAAGGTAGGAATGTTGAAAAGGAATGCAAAATTTGATGGGAAAGAAGCAGCAAAATTTGATGGAGATATGCTATTTCATATGCAACTTATTGGGAAATTTACTGGACATACAAGCTGAGAAATTTAAAGGAGAGACAAGGTATACAGAGAAATTTGATGGAGATTTTTGAAAGGTAGGAATGTTGGGAAAGAAGCAGCAAAATTTGATGGAAAGAAGCAGCAAAATTTGATGGAGATATGCTATTTCATATGCAACTTATTGGGAAATTTACTGGACATACAAGCTGAGAAATTTAAAGGAGAGACAAGGTATACAGAGAAATTTGATGGAGATTTTTGAAAGGTAGGAATGTTGGGAAAGAAGCAGCAAAATTTGATGGGAAAGAAGCAGCAAAATTTGATGGAGATATGCTATTTCATATGCAACTTATTGGGAAATTTACTGGACATACAAGCTGAGAAATTTAAAGGAGAGACAAGGTATACAGAGAAATTTGATGGAGATTTTTGAAAGGTAGGAATGTTGGGAAAGAAGCAGCAAAATTTGATGGGAAAGAAGCAGCAAAATTTGATGGAGATATGCTATTTCATATGCAACTTATTGGGAAATTTACTGGACATACAAGCTGAGAAATTTAAAGGAGAGACAAGGTATACAGAGAAATTTGATGGAGATTTTTGAAAGGTAGGAATGTTGGGAAAGAAGCAGCAAAATTTGATGGAGATATGCTATTTCATATGCAACTTATTGGGAAATTTACTGGACATACAAGCTGAGAAATTTAAAGGAGAGACAAGGTATACAGAGAAATTTGATGGAGATTTTTGAAAGGTAGGAATGTTGGGAAAGAAGCAGCAAAATTTGATGGGAAAGAAGCAGCAAAATTTGATGGAGATATGCTATTTCATATGCAACTTATTGGGAAATTTACTGGACATACAAGCTGAGAAATTTAAAGGAGAGACAAGGTATACAGAGAAATTTGATGATTTTGGAGGTAGGAATTTTTGAAAGAAGCAGGAATGTTGGGAAAGAAGCAGCAAAATTTGATGGAGATATGCTATTTCATATGCAACTTATTGGGAAATTTACTGGACATACAAGCTGAGAAATTTAAAGGAGAGACAAGGTATACAGAGAAATTTGATGGAGATTTTTGAAAGGTAGGAATGTTGGGAAAGAAGCAGCAAAATTTGATGGGAAAGAAGCAGCAAAATTTGATGGAGATATGCTATTTCATATGCAACTTATTGGGAAATTTACTGGACATACAAGCTGAGAAATTTAAAGGAGAGACAAGGTATATAGAGAAATTTGATGGAGATTTTTGAAAGGTAGGAATGTTGGGAAAGAAGCAGCAAAATTTGATGGGAAAGAAGCAGCAAAATTTGATGGAGATATGCTATTTCATATGCAACTTATTGGGAAATTTACTGGACATACAAGCTGAGAAATTTAAAGGAGAGACAAGGTATACAGAGAAATTTGATGGAGATGAAAGGTAGGAATGTTTTGAAAGGTAGGAATGTTGGGAAAGAAGCAGCAAAATTTGATGGGAAAGAAGCAGCAAAATTTGATGGAGATATGCTATTTCATATGCAACTTATTGGGAAATTTACTGGACATACAAGCTGAGAAATTTAAAGGAGAGACAAGGTATACAGAGAAATTTGATGGAGATTTTTGAAAGGTAGGAATGTTGGGAAAGAAGCAGCAAAATTTGATGGGAAAGAAGCAGCAAAATTTGATGGAGATATGCTATTTCATATGCAACTTATTGGGAAATTTACTGGACATACAAGCTGAGAAATTTAAAGGAGAGACAAGGTATACAGAGAAATTTGATGGAGATTTTTGAAAGGTAGGAATGTTGGGAAAGAAGCAGCAAAATTTGATGGGAAAGAAGCAGCAAAATTTGATGGAGATATGCTATTTCATATGCAACTTATTGGGAAATTTACTGGACATACAAGCTGAGAAATTTAAAGGAGAGACAAGGTATACAGAGAAATTTGATGGAGATTTTTGAAAGATAGGAATGTTGGGAAAGAAGCAGCAAAATTTGATAGGAAAGAAGCAGCAAAATTTGATGGAGATATGCTATTTCATATGCAACTTATTGGGAAATTTACTGGACATACAAGCTGAGAAATTTAAAAGAGACAAGGTATACATAGAAATTTGATGGAGATTTTTGAAAGGTAGGAATGTTGGGAAAGAAGCAGCAAAATTTGATGGAGATATGCTATTTCATATGCAACTTATTGGGAAATTTACTGGACATACAAGCTGAGAAATTTAAAGGAGAGACAAGGTATACAGAGAAATTTGATGGAGATTTTTGAAAGGTAGGAATGTTGGAAAGAAGCAGCAAAATTTGATGGGAAAGAAGCAGCAAAATTTGATGGAGATATGCTATTTCATATGCAACTTATTGGGAAATTTACTGGACATACAAGCTGAGAAATTTAAAGGAGAGACAAGGTATACAGAGAAATTTGATGGAGATTTTTGAAAGGTAGGAATGTTGGGAAAGAAGCAGCAAAATTTGATGGAAGCAAAATTTGATGGAGATATGCTATTTCATATGCAACTTATTGGGAAATTTACTGGACATACAAGCTGAGAAATTTAAAGGAGAGACAAGGTATACAGAGAAATTTGATGGAGATTTTTGAAAGGTAGGAATGTTGGGAAAGAAGCAGCAAAATTTGATGGGAAAGAAGAGCAAAATTTGATGGAGATATGCTATTTCATATGCAACTTATTGGGAAATTTACTGGACATACAAGCTGAGAAATTTAAAAAGGAGAGACAAGGTATACAGAGAAATTTGATGGAGATTTTTGAAAGGTAGGAATGTTGGGAAAGAAGCAGCAAAATTTGATGGGAAAGAAGCAGCAAAATTTGATGGAGATATGCTATTTCATATGCAACTTATTGGGAAATTTACTGGACATACAAGCTGAGAAATTTAAAGGAGAGACAAGGTATACAGAGAAATTTGATGGAGATTTTTGAAAGGTAGGAATGTTGGGAAAGAAGCAGCAAAATTTGATGGGAAAGAAGCAGCAAAATTTGATGGAGATATGCTATTTCATATGCAACTTATTGGGAAATTTACTGGACATACAAGCTGAGAAATTTAAAGGAGAGACAAGGTATACAGAGAAATTTGATGGAGATTTTTGAAAGGTAGGAATGTTGGGAAAGAAGCAGCAAAATTTGATGGGAAAGAAGCAGCAAAATTTGATGGAGATATGCTATTTCATATGCAACTTATTGGGAAATTTACTGGACATACAAGCTGAGAAATTTAAAGGAGAGACAAGGTATACAGAGAAATTTGATGGAGATTTTTGAAAGGTAGGAATGTTGGGAAAGAAGCAGCAAAATTTGATGGGAAAGAACTTATTGGGAAAGCAAAATTTGATGGAGATATGCTATTTCATATGCAACTTATTGGGAAATTTACTGGACATACAAGCTGAGAAATTTAAAGAGAAGAGACAAGGTATACAGAGCAAAATTTGATGGAGCTATTTTTGCAAAGGTAGGAATGTTGGGAGAACAAATACAGAAAATTTGATGGGAAAGAAGCAGCAAAATTTGATGGAGATATGCTATTTCATATGCAACTTATTGGGAAATTTACTGGACATACAAGCTGAGAAATTTAAAGGAGAGACAAGGTATACAGAGAAATTTGATGGAGATTTTTGAAAGGTAGGAATGTTGGGAAAGAAGCAGCAAAATTTGATGGGAAAGAAGCAGCAAAATTTGATGGAGATATGCTATTTCATATGCAACTTATTGGGAAATTTACTGGACATACAAGCTGAGAAATTTAAAGGAGAGACAAGGTATACAGAGAAATTTGATGGAGATTTTTGAAAGGTAGGAATGTTGGGAAAGAAGCAGCAAAATTTGATGGGAAAGAAGCAGCAAAATTTGATGGAGATATGCTATTTCATATGCAACTTATTGGGAAATTTACTGGACATACAAGCTGAGAAATTTAAAGGAGAGACAAGGTATACAGAGAAATTTGATGGAGATTTTTGAAAAGTAGGAATGTTGGGAAAGAAGCAGCAAAATTTGATGGGAATGAAGCATGCAAATTTGATGGAGATATGCTATTTCATATGCAACTTACAGAGAAATTTACTGGACATACAAGCTGAGAAATTTAAAGGAGAGACAATTTATGGAGATAGAAATTTGATGGAGATTTTTGAAAGGTAGGAATGTTGGGAAAGAAGCAGCAAAATTTGATGGGATTTTTGAAAGAAGAATGTTGGGAAAGAAGCAAAATTTGATGGAGATATGCTATTTCATATGCAACTTATTGGGAAATTTACTGGACATACAAGCTGAGAAATTTAAAGGAGAGACAAGGTATACAGAGAAATTTGATGGAGATTTTTGAAAGGTAGGAATGTTGGGAAAAAGCAGCAAAATTTGATGGGAAAGAAGCAGCAAAATTTGATGGAGATATGCTATTTCATATGCAACTTATTGGGAAATTTACTGGACATACAAGCTGAGAAATTTAAAGGAGAGACAAGGTATACAGAGAAATTTGATGGAGATTTTTGAAAGGTAGGAATGTTGGGAAAGAAGCAGCAAAATTTGATGGGAAAGAAGCAGCAAAATTTGATGGAGATATGCTATTTCATATGCAACTTATTGGGAAATTTACTGGACATACAAGCTGAGAAATTTAAAGGAGAGACAAGGTATACAGAGAAATTTGATGGAGATTTTTGAAAGGTAGGAATGTTGGGAAAGAAGCAGCAAAATTTGATGGGAAAGAAGCAGCAAAATTTGATGGAGATATGCTATTTCATATGCAACTTATTGGGAAATTTACTGGACATACAAGCTGAGAAATTTAAAGGAGAGACAAGGTATACAGAGAAATTTGATGGAGATTTTTGAAAGGTAGGAATGTTGGGAAAGAAGCAGCAAAATTTGATGGAGATATGCTATTTCATATGCAACTTATTGGGAAATTTACTGGACATACAAGCTGAGAAATTTAAAGGAGAGACAAGGTATACAGAGAAATTTGATGGAGATTTTTGAAAGGTAGGAATGTTGGGAAAGAAGCAGCAAAATTTGATGGAAAAAAAAGCAGCAAAATTTGATGGAGATATGCTATTTCATATGCAACTTATTGGGAAATTTACTGGACATACAAGCTGAGAAATTTAAAGGAGAGACAAGGTATACAGAGAAATTTGATTGAGATTTTTGAAAGGTAGGAATGTTGGGAAAGAAGCAGCAAAATTTGATGGGGATATGCTATTTCAAAATTTGATGGAGATATGCTATTTCATATGCAACTTATTGGGAAATTTACTGGACATACAAGCTGAGAAATTTAAAGGAGAGACAAGGTATGCAACAGAGAAATTTGATGGAGATTTTTGAAAGGTAGGAATGTTGGGAAAGAAGCAGCAAATTTTGATGGGAAAGAAAAGAAGCAAAATTTGATGGAAATATGCTATTTCATGTGCAACTTATTGGGAAATTTACTGGACATACAAGCTGAGAAATTTAAAGCAGAGACAAGGTATACAGAGAAATTTGATGGAGATTATTGAAAGGTAGGAATGTTGGGAAAGCAGCAGCAAAATTCGATGGGAAAGAAGCAGCATAATTTGATGGAGATATCCTATTTCATATGCAACTTATTGGGAAATTTACTGGACATACAAGCTGAGAAATTTAAAGGAGAGACAAGGTATACAGAGAAATTTGATGGAGATTTTTGAAAGGTAGGAATGTTGGGAAAGAAGCAGCAAAATTTGATGGAGATATGCTATTTCATATGCAACTTATTGGGAAATTTACTGGACATACAAGCTGAGAAATTTAAAGGAGAGACAAGGTATACAGAGAAATTTGATGGAGATTTTTGAAAGGTAGGAATGTTGGGAAAGAAGCAGCAAAATTTGATGGGAAAGAAGCAGCAAAATTTGATGGAGATATGCTATTTCATATGCAACTTATTGGGAAATTTACTGGACATACAAGCTGAGAAATTTAAAGGAGAGACAAGGTATACAGAGAAATTTGATGGAGATTTTTGAAAGGTAGGAATGTTGGGAAAGAAGCAGCAAAATTTGATGGGAAAGAAGCAGCAAAATTTGATGGAGATATGCTATTTCATATGCAACTTATTGGGAAATTTACTGGACATACAAGCTGAGAAATTTAAAGGAGAGACAAGGTATACAGAGAAATTTGATGGAGATTTTTGAAAGGTAGGAATGTTGGGAAAGAAGCAGCAAAATTTGAGAAGCAGCAAAATTTGATGGAGATATGCTATTTCATATGCAAATTATTGGGAAATTTACTGGACATACAAGCTGAGAAATTTAAAGGAGAGACAAGGTATACAGAGAAATTTGATGGAGAATTTTTGAAAGGTAGGAATGTTGGGAAAAGACAAGAAATTTAAAGGAGCAAAATTTGATGGGAAAGGTAGGAAAGCAGCAAAATTTGATGGGAAAGAAGCAGCAAAATCTGAGATATGCTATTTCATATGCAACTTATTGGGAAATTTACTGGACATACAAGCTGAGAAATTTAAAGGAGAGACAAGGTATACAGAGAAATTTGATGGAGATTTTTGAAAGGTAGGAATGTTGGGAAAGAAGCAGCAAAATTTGATGGGAAAGAAGCAGCAAAATTTGATGGAGATATGCTATTTCATATGCAACTTATTGGGAAATTTACTGGACATACAAGCTGAGAAATTTAAAGGAGAGACAAGGTATACAGAGAAATTTGATGGAGATTTTTGAAAGGTAGGAATGTTGGGAAAGAAGCAGCAAAATTTGATGGGAAAGAAGCAGCAAAATTTGATGGAGATATGCTATTTCATATGCAACTTATTGGGAAATTTACTGGACATACAAGCTGAGAAATTTAAAGGAGAGACAAGGTATACAGAGAAATTTGATGGAGATTTTTGAAAGGTAGGAATGTTGGGAAAGAAGCAGCAAAATTTGATGGAGAAATAAGAAGACAAAAATTTGATGGACAATATATGCTATTTCATATGCAACTTATTGGGAAATTTACTGGACATACAAGCTGAGAAATTTAAAGGAGAGACAAGGTATACAGAGAAATTTGATGGAGATTTTTGAAAGGTAGGAATGTTGGGAAAGAAGCAGCAAAATTTGATGGGAAAGAAGCAGCAAAATTTGATGGAGATATGCTATTTCATATGCAACTTATTGGGAAATTTACTGGACATACAAGCTGAGAAATTTAAAGGAGAGACAAGGTATACAGAGAAATTTGATGGAGATTTTTGAAAGGTAGGAATGTTGGGAAAGAAGCAGCAAAATTTGATGGAGATATGCTATTTCATATGCAACTTATTGGGAAATTTACTGGACATACAAGCTGAGAAATTTAAAGGAGAGACAAGGTATACAGAGAAATTTGATGGAGATTTTTGAAACTGAAATGTTGGGAAAGCAAAATTTATGGACATATGCTAAGCAACTTAGAAATTTACTGGAGATACAATGCTATTTCATATGCAACTTATAGAGAAATTTGATGGATATTTTTGAAAGTAGGAATGTTGGGAAAGAAATTTGCATGCAAATTTTTGATGGGAATGTTGGGAAAGAAGCAGCAAAATTTGATGGAGATATGCTATTTCATATGCAACTTATTGGGAAATTTACTGAACATACAAGCTGAGAAATTTAAAGGAGTGACAAGGTATACAGAGAAATTTGATGGAGATTTTTGAAAGGTAGGAATGTTGGGAAATAAGCAGTAGAATTTGATGGAGATAAGCTATTTCATATACAACTTATTGGGAAACTTACTGGACATACAAGCTGAGAAATTTAAAGGAGAGACAAGGTATACAGAGAAATTTGATGGAGATTTTTGAAAGGTAGGAATGTTGGGAAAGAAGCAGCAAAATTTGATGGGAAAGAAGCAGCAAAATTTGATGGAGATATGCTATTTCATATGCAACTTATTGGGAAATTTACTGGACATACAAGCTGAGAAATTTAAAGGAGAGACAAGGTATACAGAGAAATTTGATGGAGATTTTTGAAAGGTAGGAATGTTGGGAAAGAAGCAGCAAAATTTGATGGGAAAGAAGCAGCAAAATTTGATGGAGATATGCTATTTCATATGCAACTTATTGGGAAATTTACTGGACATACAAGCTGAGAAATTTAAAGGAGAGACAAGGTATACAGAGAAATTTGATGGAGATTTTTGAAAGGTAGGAATGTTGAAGGCAAAATTTGATGGGAAAGAAGCAGCAAAATTTGATGGAGATATGCTATTTCATATGCAACTTATTGGGAAATTTACTGGACATACAAGCTGAGAAATTTAAAGGAGAGACAAGGTATACAGAGAAATTTGATGGAGATTTTTTGAAAGGTAGAATGTTGGGAAAAGAAGCAGCAAAATTTGATGGGAAAGAAGCAGCAAAATTTGATGGAGATATGCTATTTCATATGCAACTTATAGGAAAATTTACTGGACATACAAGCTGAGAAATTTAAAGGAGAGACGAGGTATACAGAGAAATTTGATGGAAATTTTTGAAAGGTAGGAATGTTGGGAAAGAAGAAGCAAAATTTGATGGGAAAGAAGCAGCAAAATTTGATGGAGATATGCTATTTCATATGCAACTTATTGGGAAATTTACTGGACATACAAGCTGAGAAATTTAAAGGAGAGACAAGGTATACAGAGAAATTTGATGGAGATTTTTGAAAGGTAGGAATGTTGGGAGAGAAGCAGCAAAATTTGATGGGAAAAAGCAGCAAAATTTGATGGAGATATGCTATTTCATATGCAACTTATTGGGAAATTTACTGGACATACAAGCTGAGAAATTTAAAGGAGAGACAAGGTATACAGAGAAATTTGATGGAGATTTTTGAAAGGTAGGAATGTTGGGAAAGAAACAGCAAAATTTGATGGAGATATGCTATTTCATATGCAACTTATTGGGAAATTTACTGGACATACAGGCTGAGAAATTTAAAGGAGAGACAAGGTATACAGAGAAATTTGATGGAGATTTTTGAAAGGTAGGAATGTTGGGAAAGAAGCAGCAAAATTTGATGGGAAAGAAGCAGCAAAATTTGATGGAGATATGCTATTTCATATGCAACTTATTGGGAAATTTACTGGACATACAAGCTGAGAAATTTAAAGGAGAGACAAGGTATACAGAGAAATTTGATGGAGATTTTTGAAAGGTAGGAATGTTGGGAAAGAAAGCAAAATTTGATGGGAAAGAAGCAGCAAAATTTGATGGAGATATGCTATTTCATATGCAACTTATTGGGAAATTTACTGGACATACAAGCTGAGAAATTTAAAGGAGAGACAAGGTATACAGAGAAATTTGATGAGATTTTTGAGATTTTTGAAAGGCAGCAAAATGTTGGGAAAGAAGCAGCAAAATTTGATGGAGATATGCTATTTCATATGCAACTTATTGGGAAATTTACTGGACATACAAGCTGAGAAATTTAAAGGAGAGACAAGGTATACAGAGAAATTTGATGGAGATTTTTGAAAGGTAGGAATGTTGGGAAAGAAGCAGCAAAATTTGATGGGAAAGAAGCAGCAAAATTTGATGGAGATATGCTATTTCATATGCAACTTATTGGGAAATTTACTGGACATACAAGCTGAGAAATTTAAAGGAGAGACAAGGTATACAGAGAAATTTGATGGAGATTTTTGAAAGGTAGGAATGTTGGCAAAATTTGATGGGAAAGAAGCAGCAAAATTTGATGGAGATATGCTATTTCATATGCAACTTATTGGGAAATTTACTGGACATACAAGCTGAGAAATTTAAAGGAGAGACAAGGTATACAGAGAAATTTGATGGAGATTTTTGAAAGGTAGGAATGTTGGGAAAGAAGCAGCAAAATTTGATGAAGCAGCAAAATTTGATGGAGATATGCTATTTCATATGCAACTTATTGGGAAATTTACTGGACATACAAGCTGAGAAATTAAAAAGGAGAGACAAGGTATACAGAGAAATTTGATGGAGATTTTTGAAAGGTAGGAATGTTGGGAAAAAAGCAGCAAATTTGATGGGAAAGAAGCAGCAAAATTTGATGGAGATATGCTATTTCATATGCAACTTATTGGGAAATTTACTGGACATACAAGCTGAGAAATTTAAAGGAGAGACAAGGTATACAGAGAAATTTGATGGAGATTTTTGAAAGGTAGGAATGTTGGAGAAGAAGCAGCAAAATTTGATGGGAAAGAAGCAGCAAAATTTGATGGAGATATGCTATTTCATATGCAACTTATTGGGAAATTTACTGGACATACAAGCTGAGAAATTTAAAGGAGAGACAAGGTATACAGAGAAATTTGATGGAGATTTTTGAAAGGTAGGAATGTTGGGAAAGAAGCAGCAAAATTTGATGGGAAAGAAGCAGCAAAATTTGATGGAGATATGCTATTTCATATGCAACTTATTGGGAAATTTACTGGACATACAAGCTGAGAAATTTAAAGGAGAGACAAGGTATACAGAGAAATTTGATGGAGATTTTTGAAAGGTAGGAATGTTGGGAAAGAAGCAGCAAAATTTGATGGGAAAGAAGCAGCAAAATTTGATGGAGATATGCTATTTCATATGCAACTTATTGGGAAATTTACTGGACATACAAGCTGAGAAATTTAAAGGAGAGACAAGGTATACAGAGAAATTTGATGGAGATTTTTGAAAGGTAGGAATGTTGGGAAAGAAGCAGCAAAATTTGATGGAGATATGCTATTTCATATGCAACTTATTGGGAAATTTACTGGACATACAAGCTGAGAAATTTAAAGAGAGACAAGGTATACAGAGAAATTTGATGGAGATTTTTGAAAGGTAGGAATGTTGGGAAAGAAGCAGCAAAATTTGATGGGAAAGAAGCAGCAAAATTTGATGGAGATATGCTATTTCATATGCAACTTATTGGGAAATTTACTGGACATACAAGCTGAGAAATTTAAAGGAGAGACAAGGTATACAGAGAAATTTGATGGAGATTTTTGAAAGGTAGGAATGTTGGGAAAGAAGCAGCAAAATTTGATGGAGATATGCTATTTCATATGCAACTTATTGGGAAATTTACTGGACATACAAGCTGAGAAATTTAAAGGAGAGACAAGGTATACAGAGAAATTTGATGGAGATTTTTGAAAGGTAGAATGTTAGGAATGCAGCAAAATTTGATGGAAAGAAGCAGCAAAATTTGATGGAGATATGCTATTTCATATGCAACTTATTGGGAAATTTACTGGACATACAAGCTGAGAAATTTAAAGGAGAGACAAGGTATACAGAGAAATTTGATGGAGATTTTTGAAAGGTAGGAATGTTGGGAAAGAAGCAGCAAAATTTGATGGGAAAGAACAGCAAAATTTGATGGAGATATGCTATTTCATATGCAACTTATTGGGAGATTTACTGGACATACAAGCTGAGAAATTTAAAGGAGAGACAAGGTATACAGAGAAATTTTATGGAGATTTTTGAAAGGTAGGAATGTTGGGAAAGAAGCAGCAAAATTTGATGGGAAAGAAGCAGCAAAATTTGATGGAGATATGCTATTTCATATGCAACTTATTGGGAAATTTACTGGACATACAAGCTGAGAAATTTAAAGGAGAGACAAGGTATACAGAGAAATTTGATGGAGATTTTTGAAAGGTAGGAATGTTGGGAAAGAAGCAGCAAAATTTGATGGGAAAGAAGCAGCAAAATTTGATGGAGATATGCTATTTCATATGCAACTTATTGGGAAATTTACTGGACATACAAGCTGAGAAATTTAAAGGAGAGACAAGGTATACAGAGAAATTTGATGGAGATTTTTGAAAGGTAGGAAATTTGGGAAAGAAGCAGCAAAATTTGATGGAGATATGCTATTTCATATGCAACTTATTGGGAAATTTACTGGACATACAAGCTGAGAAATTTAAAGGAGAGACAAGGTATACAGAGAAATTTGATGGAGATTTTTGAAAGGTAGGAATGTTGGGAAAGAAGCAGCAAAATTTGATGGGAAAAAGCAGCAAAATTTGATGGAGATATGCTATTTCATATGCAACTTATTGGGAAATTTACTGGACATACAAGCTGAGAAATTTAAAGGAGAGACAAGGTATACAGAGAAATTTGATGGAGATTTTTGAAAGGTAGGAATGTTAGGAAAGAAGCAGCAAAATTTGATGGGAAAGAAGCAGCAAAATTTGATGGAGATATGCTATTTCATATGCAACTTATTGGGAAATTTACTGGACATACAAGCTGAGAAATTTAAAGGAGAGACAAGGTATACAGAGAAATTTGATGGAGATTTTTTTGTAGGAAAGGTAGGCAAAATTTGTTGGGAAAGAAGCAGCAAAATTTGATGGAGATATGCTATTTCATATGCAACTTATTGGGAAATTTACTGGACATACAAGCTGAGAAATTTAAAGGAGAGACAAGGTATACAGAGAAATTTGATGGAGATTTTTGAAAGGTAGGAATGTTGGGAAAGAAGCAGCAAAATTTGATGAAAGAAGAGCAAAATTTGATGGAGATATGCTATTTCATATGCAACTTATTGGGAAATTTACTGGACATACAAGCTGAGAAATTTAAAGGAGAGACAAGGTATACAGAAAAATTTGATGGAGATTTTTCAAACGTAGGAATGTTGGGAAAGAAGCAGCAAAATTTGATGGGGAAAGAAGCAGCAAAATTTAATGGAGATATGCTATTTCATATGCAACTTATTGGGAAATTTACTGGACATACAAGCTGAGAAATTTAAAGGAGAGACAAGGTATACAGAGAAATTTAATGGAGATTTTTGAAAGGTAGGAATGTTGGGAAAGAAGCAGCAAAATTTGATGGGAAAGGAAAGCAGCAAAATTTGATGGAAATATGATATTTCATATGCAACTTATTGGGAAATTTACTGGACATACAAGCTGAGAAATTTAAAGGAGAGACAAGGTATACAGAGAAATTTGATGGAGATTTTTGAAAGGTAGGAATGTTGGGAAAGAAGCAGCAAAATTTGATGGGAAAGAAGCAGCAAAATTTGATGGAGATATGCTATTTCATATGCAACTTATTGGGAAATTTACTGGACATACAAGCTGAGAAATTTAAAGGAGAGACAAGGTATACAGAGAAATTTGATGGAGATTTTTGAAAGGTAGGAATGTTGGGAAAGAAGCAGAAAAATTTGATGGAGATATTCTATTTCATATGCAACTTATTGGGAAATTTACTGGACATACAAGCTGAGAAATTTAAAGGAGAGACAAGGTATACATAGAAATTTGATGGAGATTTTTGAAAGGAATGTTGGGAAAGAAGCAGCAAAATTTGATGGAGATATGCTATTTCATATGCAACTTATTGGGAAATTTACTGGACATACAAGCTGAGAAATTTAATGGAGAGACAAGGTATATAGAGAAATTTGATGGAGATTTTGAAGGTAGGAATGTTGGGAAAGGCAAAATTTGATGGGAAAGAAGCAGCAAAATTTGATGGAGATATGCTATTTCATGTGCAACTTATTGGGAAATTTACTGGACATACAAGCTGAGAAATTTAAAGAAGAGACAAGGTATACAGAGAAATTTGATGGAGCTTTTGAAAGGTAGGAATGTTGGGAAAGAAGCAACAAAATTTGATGGGAAAGAAGCAGCAAAATTTGATGGAGATATGCTATTTCATATGCAACTTATTGGGAAATTTACTGGACATACAAGCTGAGAAATTTAAAGGAGAGACAAGGTATACAGAGAAATTTGATGGATTTTTGAGGAATTTTTTGAAAGGTAGGAATGTTGGGAAAGAAGCAGCAAAATTTGATGGAGATATGCTATTTCATATGCAACTTATTGGGAAATTTACTGGACATACAAGCTGAGAAATTTAAAAAGGAGAGACAAGGTATACAGAGAAATTTGATGGAGATTTTTGAAAGGTAGGAATGTTGGGAAAGAAAGCAAAATTTGATGGGAAAGAAGCAGCAAAATTTGATGGAGATATGCTATTTCATATGCAACTTATTGGGAAATTTACTGGACATACAAGCTGAGAAATTTAAAGGAGAGACAAGGTATACAGAGAAATTTGATGGAGATTTTTGAAAGGTAGGAATGTTGGGAAAAAGCAGCAAAATTTGATGGAGATATTTTTCATATGCAACTTATTGGAAATTTACTGGACATACAAGCTGAGAAATTTAAAGGAGAGACAAGCAGAAATTTGATGGAGATTTTTGAAAGGTAGGAATGTTGGGAACAAAAATGGGAAGCAGCAAAATTTGATGGAGATATGCTATTTCATATGCAACTTATTGGGAAATTTACTGGACATACAAGCTGAGAAATTTAAAGGAGAGACAAGGTATACAGAGAAATTTGATGGAGATTTTTGAAAGGTAGGAATGTTGGGAAAGAAGCAGCAAAATTTGATGGGAAAGAAGCAGCAAAATTTGATGGAGATATGCTATTTCATATGCAACTTATTGGGAAATTTACTGGACATACAAGCTGAGAAATTTAAAGGAGAGACAAGGTATACAGAGAAATTTGATGGAGATTTTTGAAAGGTAGGAATGTTGGGAAAGAAGCAGCAAAATTTGATGGGAAAGAAGCAGCAAAATTTGATGGAGATATGCTATTTCATATGCAACTTATTGGGAAATTTACTGGACATACAAGCTGAGAAATTTAAAGGAGAGACAAGGTATACAGAGAAATTTGATGGAGATTTTTGAAAGGTAGGAATGTTGGGAAAGAAGCAGCAAAATTTGATGGAGATATGCTATTTCATATGCAACTTATTGGGAAATTTACTGGACATACAAGCTGAGAAATTTAAAGGAGAGACAAGGTATACAGAGAAATTTGATGGAGATTTTTGAAAGGTAGGAATGTTGGGAAAGAAGCAGCAAAATTTGATGGGAAAGAAGCAGCAAAATTTGATGGAGATATGCTATTTCATATGCAACTTATTGGGAAATTTACTGGACATACAAGCTGAGAAATTTAAAGGAGAGACAAGGTATACAGAGAAATTTGATGGAGATTTTTGAAAGGTAGGAATGTTGGGAAAGAAGCAGCAAAATTTGATGGGAAAGAAGCAGCAAAATTTGATGGAGATATGCTATTTCATATGCAACTTATTGGGAAATTTACTGGACATACAAGCTGAGAAATTTAAAGGAGAGACAAGGTATACAGAGAAATTTGATGGAGATTTTTGAAAGGTAGGAATGTTGGGAAAGAAGCAGCAAAATTTGATGGAAAGAAGCAGCAAAATTTGATGGAGATATGCTATTTCATATGCAACTTATTGGGAAATTTACTGGACATACAAGCTGAGAAATTTAAAGGAGAGACAAGGTATACAGAGAAATTTGATGGAGATTTTTGAAAGGTAGGAATGTTGGGAAAGAAGCAGCAAAATTTGATGGAGATATGCTATTTCATATGCAACTTATTGGGAAATTTACTGGACATACAAGCTGAGAAATTTAAAGGAGAGACAAGGTATACAGAGAAATTTGATGGAGATTTTTGAAAGGTAGGAATGTTGGGAAAGAAGCAGCAAAATTTGATGGGAAAGAAGCAGCAAAATTTGATGGAGATATGCTATTTCATATGCAACTTATTGGGAAATTTACTGGACATACAAGCTGAGAAATTTAAAGGAGAGACAAGGTATACAGAGAAATTTGATGGAGATTTTTGAAAGGTAGGAATGTTGGGAAAGAAGCAGCAAAAATGGGAAGCAGCAAAATTTGATGGAGATATGCTATTTCATATGCAACTTATTGGGAAATTTACTGGACATACAAGCTGAGAAATTTAAAGGAGAGACAAGGTATACAGAGAAATTTGATGGAGATTTTTGAAAGGTAGGAATGTTGGGAAAGAAGCAGCAAAATTTGATGGGAAAGAAGCAGCAAAATTTGATGGAGATATGCTATTTCATATGCAACTTATTGGGAAATTTACTGGACATACAAGCTGAGAAATTTAAAGGAGAGACAAGGTATACAGAGAAATTTGATGAAGATTTTTGAAAGGTAGGAATGTTGGGAAAGAAGCAGCAAAATTTGATGGGAAAGAAGCAGCAAAATTTGATGGAGATATGCTATTTCATATGCAACTTATTGGGAAATTTACTGGACATACAAGCTGAGAAATTTAAAGGAGAGACAAGGTATACAGAAATTTGAAATTTTTAATGGAGATTTTTCATATGAAATTTGATGTAGAAATTTTTGATAGGGAAATTTGGGAAAGAAGCAGCAAAATTTGATGAATGTTGGGAAAGAAGCAGCAAAATTTGATGGAGATATGCTATTTCATATGCAACTTATTGGGAAATTTACTGGACATACAAGCTGAGAAATTTAAAGGAGAGACAAGGTATACAGAGAAATTTGATGGAGATTTTTGAAAGGTAGGAATGTTGGGAAAGAAGCAAAAATTTGATGGGAAAGAAGCAGCAAAATTTGATGGAGATATGCTATTTCATATGCAACTTATTGGGAAATTTACTGGACATACAAGCTGAGAAATTTAAAGGAGAGACAAGGTATACAGAGAAATTTGATGGAGATTTTTGAAAGGTAGGAATGTTGGGAAAGAAGCAGCAAAATTTGATGGGAAAGAAGCAGCAAAATTTGATGGAGATATGCTATTTCATATGCAACTTATTGGGAAATTTACTGGACATACAAGCTGAGAAATTTAAAGGAGAGACAAGGTATACAGAGAAATTTGATGGAGATTTTTGAAAGGTAGGAATGTTGGGAAAGAGGCAGCAAAATTTGATGGGAAAGAAGCAGCAAAATTTGATGGAGATATGCTATTTCATATGCAACTTATTGGGAAATTTACTGGACATACAAGCTGAGAAATTTAAAGGAGAGACAAGGTATACAGAGAAATTTGATGGAGATTTTTGAAAGGTAGGAATGTTGGGAGAGAAGCAGCAAAATTTGATGGAGATATGCTATTTCATATGCAAATTATTGGGAAATTTACTGGACATACAAGCTGAGAAATTTAAAGGAGAGACAAGGTATACAGAGAAATTTGATGGAGATTTTTGAAAGGTAGGTAGGAATGTTGGGAAAAAGCAGCAAAAAGAAAGTAAGCAAAATTTGATGGAGATATGCTATTTCATATGCAACTTATTGGGAAATTTACTGGACATACAAGCTGAGAAATTTAAAGGAGAGACAAGGTATACAGAGAAATTTGATGGAGATTTTTGAAAGGTAGGAATGTTGGGAAAGAAGCAGCAAAATTTGATGGGAAAGAAGCAGCAAAATTTGATGGAGATATGCTATTTCATATGCAACTTATTGGGAAATTTACTGGACATACAAGCTGAGAAATTTAAAGGAGAGACAAGGTATACAGAGAAATTTGATGGAGATTTTTGAAAGGTAGGAATGTTGAGAAAGAAGCAGCAAAATTTGATGGAGATATGCTATTTCATATGCAACTTATTGGGAAATTTACTGGACATACAAGCTGAGAAATTTAAAGGAGAGACAAGGTATACAGAGAAATTTGATGGAGATTTTTGAAAGGTAGGAATGTTGGGAAAGAAGCAGCAAAATTTGATGGGAAAGAAGCAGCAAAATTTGATGGAGATATGCTATTTCATATGCAACTTATTGGGAAATTTACTGGACATACAAGCTGAGAAATTTAAAGGAGAGACAAGGTATACAGAGAAATTTGATGGAGATTTTTGAAAGGTAGGAATGTTGGGAAAGAAGCAGCAAAATTTGATGGGAAAGAAGCAGCAAAATTTGATGGAGATATGCTATTTCATATGCAACTTATTGGGAAATTTACTGGACATACAAGCTGAGAAATTTAAAGGAGAGACAAGGTATACAGAGAAATTTGATGGAGATTTTTGAAAGGTAGGAATGTTGGGAAAGAAGCAGCAAAATTTGATGGGAAAGAAGCAGCAAAATTTGATGGAGATATGCTATTTCATATGCAACTTATTGGGAAATTTACTGGACATACAAGCTGAGAAATTTAAAGGAGAGACAAGGTATACAGAGAAATTTGATGGAGATTTTTGAAAGGTAGGAATGTTGGGAAAGAAGCAGCAAAATTTGATGGGAAAGAAGCAGCAAAATTTGATGGAGATATGCTATTTCATATGCAACTTATTGGGAAATTTACTGGACATACAAGCTGAGAAATTTAAAGGAGAGACAAGGTATACAGAGAAATTTGATGGAGATTTTTGAAAGGTAGGAATGTTGGGAAAGAAGCAGCAAAATTTGATGGAGATATGCTATTTCATATGCAACTTATTGGGAAATTTACTGGACATACAAGCTGAGAAATTTAAAGGAGAGACAAGGTATACAGAGAAATTTGATGGAGATTTTTGAAAGGTAGGAATGTTGGGAAAGAAGCAGCAAAATTTGATGGAGATATGCTATTTCATATGCAACTTATTGGGAAATTTACTGGACATACAAGCTGAGAAATTTAAAGGAGAGACAAGGTATACAGAGAAATTTGATGGAGATTTTTGAAAGGTAGGAATGTTGCGAAAGCAGCAGCAAAATTTGATGGAGATATGCTATTTCATATGCAACTTATTGGGAAATTTACTGGACATACAAGCTGAGAAATTTAAAGGAGAGACAAGGTATACAGAGAAATTTGATGGAGATTTTTGAAAGGTAGGAATGTTGGGAAAGAAGCAGCAAAATTTGATGGGAAAGAAGCAGCAAAATTTGATGGAGATATGCTATTTCATATGCAACTTATTGGGAAATTTACTGGACATACAAGCTGAGAAATTTAAAGGAGAGACAAGGTATACAGAGAAATTTGATGGAGATTTTTGAAAGGTAGGAATGTTGGGAAAGAAGCAGCAAAATTTCATGGGAAAGAAGCAGCAAAATTTGAAGGAGATATGCTATTTCATGTGCAACTTATTGGGAAATTTACTGGACATACAAGCCGAGGAATTTAAAGAAGAGACAACGTATCCAGAGAAATTTGATGGAGATTTTTTAAAGGAATGTTGGGAAAGGAATGTTGGGAAAAAAACAGCAAAATTTGATGGAGATATGCTATTTCATATGCAACTTATTGCGAAATTTACTGGACATACAAGCTGAGAAATTTAAAGGAGAGACAAGGTATACAGAGAAATTTGATGGAGATTTTTGAAAGGTAGGAATGGTCGGGAAAGAAGCAGCAAAATTTGATGGGAAAGAAGCAGCAAAATTTGATGGAGATAAGCTATTTCATATGCAACTTATTGGGAAATTTACTGGACATACAAGCTGAGAAATTTAAAGGAGAGACAAGGTATACAGAGAAATTTGATGGAGATTTTTGCAAATTGGGAAATTTACTGGAATGCTAAGCAGAATGATTTTGGGAAAGAAAAGCAGCAAAATTTGATGGAGATAAGCTATTTCATATGCAACTTATTGGGAAATTTACTGGACATACAAGCTGAGAAATTTAAAGGAGAGACAAGGTATACAGAGAAATTTGATGGAGATTTTTGAAAGGTAGGAATGTTGGGAAAGAAGCAGCAAAATTTGATGGGAAAGAAGCAGCAAAATTTGATGGAGATATGCTATTTCATATGCAACTTATTGGGAAATTTACTGGACATACAAGCTGAGAAATTTAAAGGTGAGACAAGGTATACAGAGAAATTTTATGGAGATTTTTTGAATGTTGGGGTAGGAATGTTGGGAAAGAAGCAGCAAAATTTGATGGAGATATGCTATTTCATATGCAACTTATTGGGAAATTTACTGGACATACAAGCTGAGAAATTTAAAGGAGAGACAAGGTATACAGAGAAATTTGATGGAGATTTTTGAAAGGTAGGAATGTTGGGAAAGAAGCAGCAAAATTTTGATGGAGATATGCTATTTCATATGCAACTTATTGGGAAATTTACTGGACATACAAGCTGAGAAATTTAAAGGAGAGACAAGGTATACAGAGAAATTTGATGGAGATTTTTGAAAGGTAGGAATGTTGGGCAAGAAGCAGCAAAATTTGATGGAGATATGCTATTTCATATGCAACTTATTGGGAAATTTACTGGACATACAAGCTGAGAAATTTAAAGGAGAGACAAGGTATACAGAGAAATTTGATGGAGATTTTTGAAAGGTAGGAATGTTGGGAAGAAGCAGCAAAATTTGATGGGAAATGAATACAAGCTGAGAAATTTAAAGAAGACAGTATACAAAATTTGATGGAAAAAGGAGATATGCTATTTCATATGCAACTTATTGGGAAATTTACTGGACATACAAGCTGAGAAATTTAAAGGAGAGACAAGGTATACAGAGAAATTTGATGGAGATTTTTGAAAGGTAGGAATGTTGGGAAAGAAGCAGCAAAATTTGATGGAGATATGCTATTTCATATGCAAATATTGGGAAATTTACTGGACATACAAGCTGAGAAATTTAAAGGAGAGACAAGGTATACAGAGAAATTTGATGGAGATTTTTGAAAGGTAGGAATGTTGGGAAAGAAGCAGCAAAATTTGATGGAGATATCTTATTTCATATGCAACTTATTGGGAAATTTACTGTACATACAAGCTGAGAAATTTAAAGGAGAGACAAGGTATACAGAGAAATTTGATGGAGATTTTTGAAAGGTAGGAATGTTGGGAAAGAAGCAGCAAAATTTGATGGGAAAGAAGCAGCAAAATTTGATGGAGATATGCTATTTCATATGCAACTTATTGGGAAATTTACTGGACATACAAGCTGAGAAATTTAAAGGAGAGACAAGGTATACATAGAAATTTGATGGAGATTTTTGAAAGGTAGGAATGTTGGGAAAGAAGCAGCAAAATTTGGGAAAGAACAGCAAAATTTGATGGAGATATGCTATTTCATATGCAACTTATTGGGAAATTTACTGACATACAAGCTGAGAAATTTAAAGGAGAGACAAAGGTATACAGAGAAATTTGATGGAGATTTTTGAAAGGTAGGAATGTTGGGAAAGAAGCAGCAAATTTGATGG